>NC_061109.1:667977-722977 GCF_015104395.2 Macrobrachium nipponense
TGCCAACGAGAACCTAGAACCGGGAAAGGTTAGGCTATGACGACGCGGATCCATTTCGAGAGGACCAGAAAAAAATATTACTGTGGTGAAATTATATCCTCCGATTGCTCAAAATGGTCCACGGCACTTAATTTTCTTTAAGAAGGCAACAACGGTAGGAATTTTAGGCACTGGAATTTTATTACAAACCAGAAATCAACTTGTAGTATTTACCTAAAATCTCGTTGGTATAGTCGCCAAACGCAGACACGAGAACTAACCTAGCATTCTTATATACTAGCTAACTCCTATACACATTTGGCCGAACATGCAAATTAGCTTTTATAAGATACTTAGCTGGTTCGTCGTCTTCTGGAAGATAAGTACACTTAATTACATAGTTTAACCAATACAGAATAGCAGCGCTCGCCATTATTGGGATCCAAGAATGTCCCCTTAAATTGCCATGTGAGCACAGTAACCCGGACAGCCGCACATTACCACAACATTAAGGTGGAAAAAAAAAACGGAGGGAAACTCTTGTCGCTTTGCGAATTACAGACGAAAAAAATCACTTAAAATTAAAAATAATTAATAATCGGTGATAAGAATTTTGATTCCCGGAACTTTGATTCCAGTAATTTCATTCCCGGAATTTTGATTCCCGGTAATTTGATTCCTGGTATTGATGATTCCCTGTGATTTGATTCCCGACTGACCATACCTAAAGAGTGTTTAAACCTAAGTAGACATGACAATAGTCTATTTACTAACAATTGCTTCTAAGAGTTCTTAAACAAAAGTAAATAGGGCAATAGTCTATTTACTAATGTTAAAAATTGCCATTTATTCCCCTTGAATAAAATTTCCTAGTTTTTTATGAGTACTTGTTTTGAAGTATTTTCCCAGTTTCTATAAAAATACGTTGATATATAATTATTTTGCTCCACAGAAGTAGTTTTTATTATATTAACTATAGCAATGAGTTGGTATAAATTAGTTCATTGATATTCAAAGTAATAAACCACTTTTTTTTGCAAATTTTGTCCATCTCTATAAAATTAGATGACTTATCATTACAGTGCTGTCAAACTCAAACTTCTTCCTGTGGAGACTATATTATTTTCTTATTGTAAGCCCTACAAACTATCATACATGTATGATCAAATTGGCGTTGGACAATCCAATTTGAGAATGTAGAGGCTTGTTTGAAGGATTGAACAAGCAGTTTGAAGCTAGCTTGTCCAACAAGACGTTTGACCAGCATGCTTGACGAGTCTGTTGTGGTGTTTGATCATACATGCTCATTTGGCCACCATCAACCATGGCGAACACACAAGATAACCAAGAATTTTGGATAGAGTTCATTGAACTCTATCAATCATTTCCATGTCTTTGGAAGGTTAAAAGTGAGGAATACAAAAATAGGACACTAAAGGCAAAGTGTCAGCAAAAATTGCTTGATAAATTGAGAGAACACATCCCAAATGCCACCAAGGATATGATACCAAAGAAAATTAACTCTCTTCGTACTAGCTACAGGAGAGAATTAAAAAAGGTGGTTCAAAGTGAGAAATCTGGTGCTGCAACTGAAGACATGTATGTACCCTCCTTATGGTTTTTCGGTGCTCTAAATTTTCTCCGAGACCAGGAAATTCAGGAAGAAGGGATATCTACAATAGACATTGATGAAGAGGTGAGGAAATATTCAAACACATTTAATGCAATGTATATATATTTAGGTAGTTTTTTGTACACTCTGTAGATACAGATACAACTTCAGTATCCAAGTAGTATCAATTTATATCTGAATAACCTGATGTTATCAAGAGATAATGGTAATTGTCAGTGTAGAGAATCACATATCTTAATGATAGTACATCAAATAATGAAAATAAATAAATCAGGGTTGCGGTCTACATAATTATTAATGTAGCTTCCAGTGTATTAGAGTTCGTGAATGTATTATATATGTACTGTCAGTATGTCTACAACAATGCACAAATAATTACCTATGTTTAGCTAATTTGCTAGATTTGTAAAGCACAAGAGTATCATGTACGAGAACATAATGCACAGCTACCCTAAACAATATGTAATCAAGCTATATAAATTCTAGTTCAGCTATAACTTCCATGTGATCCTGGGCCATTGAAATACTGACAATACTTATTGCGTACATCCTTGGCTGACAATGAAGACTGTTGAACGTTGGTTCAAAAGGAATGAGCTGCCTTCTACTGATACTTTCTACATATTGTTCTAAATCTCCACTCATATAATTATGCAAGTAGCAACATGCAAGGATTATTTTGGACACTTTAGTTGGGGATAGATTGATTGTCGAGTGTAAAATACGAAACTTAGATGACAACATGCCAAAGGTCCTTTCCACTACATTTCTGGCTCGTGACACCCTATAATTGTATATCTGTTGTTCTTTAGTAAGATTGGCATGACTATATGGCTTCATGATATTCTCCAACAGAGGGAACGCATCATCCCCTATTAAAACATAAGGAACAGGATCAGTTGTTCCTGGTAGAGGGCTTGGTGCAGGAATGTGTAGTTTATCCTCTGTTAAGTCCTGACTAAATCTTGTGTTTCCATAAACACCCCCATCTGAGACTCTTCCATTGTTCCTATATGTACCATAAGGAACTGACATTTGGCATTAACTATAGCCATTAAAACTACACTAAAAGTACCTTTATAATTATAGTAGTAAGAACCAGAGTTATATGGCTTTGTAATTTTAACATGTTTTCCATCAATAGCTCCGAGGCAGTGAGGAAAGTCCCATTTCCGATCAAACTCTTCAGACACTGACATCCATTCCTCCTGGCTCTCTGGTATCTGTGAATATTAATAGGATACATAAATATCTTCCAAATAATACCCTTAAATGTTAATTTGGTTACAAATTCATTATAGAATGATACTACTAAAGATATCATCAAAGGAACACACACACAATCCGGCCCCTTTTTCTCTCTCTTTCTCTGCAGAATTAACTTTTAGAGATTTTTTTTCATCATTCATCTAAAGGCCAATGGAAATGTGAATCCCTGGGGGTTCACGAACCAGGGACGGATCCATAATTTTTTGTGGGAGGGGGTGGGGGGAGGAAAATCTTCCCCATTTTATATATATATTTTTTTGTTTTTTATTCCACAAAACAAAATCTCTAAATATATATATATATATATATATATATATATATATATATATATATATATATATATATATATATATATATATATATATATATTTTTTTTGCTTGAGGGCAGGGGGATCACATCCTCACTGACTGTTTAATTAAGCTAGTTTGGGTCGGTCTTCAGTACAATCTTTTTTTGGACCAGTGGGAGGATGCATTCCCCCCCCCCCCTCCCCCCCTGGATCCGTCCCTGTCAGAAACCCGAGAGTGAAAACCCGTGCTTTAGTTAATTTCTTGACACAAGACACATTTGTCTGTAATGTTAAGATTTTATATGATGTTTATCACAATATATAATGTAATAATTGACTTTCAACCATTCCCCGTGTTTTCTAGGTACCAGGGACCTCTGGATGTGACACACAAAAATCCACAAAGAAAAGAAAAGTTGCTGCTGAGGGGAAAAAAATAGAATTACTAGAGTTAGCTTGTAAGCACCTTGAAAAGGACGAGGGTGTGGGGATCCATTAGGACAGAGCTGGGCAGAGGAATTTAAAAAATTAGAAGAAAACCAGCAAATTTACGCTAGAAAAGCTATTAATGATATATTATATGAGGGCCGACTCGGGAGACTCAACATGAACTCGGTGAAAATTAATAAACCACAACTCTTACGATCAGTACAAAAATCAGATCATATGAACACTGTAAGAGTAATCACTCATCCTGTTGTCAAGGAACATAGGTCCATACAGGATCTATTAAATGATCCACAATTTAGTTAATATGACTGAGTACCAGTAACTGAAATATAAGTAGCCTACATAATGTTAAATTTATTTCTCATACATTCCTGTAATTAATTACATACACTATGTTTTTATGTATATACCGCCGGTAAAACAGTACGTTTATATTTTTGTTTAAACTCTCCCTCTCTCTCTCTTTCTCTATCTCTCTTTCTCTCTCTCTCTCTCTGATATGCAATGACATTTGCTTACACCTGTGGTAAATATTATTTTAATTTCATAAGCTGCTTCCTACAACTGTAAAAGAGCAAATGATAAAATAAGCATTCATCAATTTGTTTTTTTTACCTTACCTTGATTACATCTTTTAGTGATGACACTATAGCATCACACGTCTCTATCACAATGTTACCAAGACTCTGAGGAGAGATGCAGCACGCAAACTTCAGATCTTCGAAGGAATCTCCAGTTGCAAGAAATCGGAGAGTACATAACAATCGTTGACTTGCTGGTATAGCATCTCTGAGTTGTTGTCTTTTTCTCACTTATTGGTGAAACCATCGTCAGCAGGTTCATAAATGTGTCGTGGTCCATTCGGAGGTAATTTCTATAGTCTTCAGGTGATGATACCAGTAGCTCATTTAACAGGCATTGATGAGACAGTTCACATCTCTTCTTGTACCACTCTTTCATCCACAATCGTCTCTTTTTGTTTTTATCGTCGACTTCTTCGCTGGCAAGCGCCAGCAGAATAGCTATACAAGCTTTCCTTTTGCTCATGCCTCCACGCCTCAATGAAATGTACTGACGTTTGATCATACATATTATCAGTCTATGGCAGTGTATGAACAAACATGTTGGTCATACATGTTTGACAGTCTGTAGGGCGGGTAAGGGCACATGCCAGTAATTTATGCTTGCCTTCTGGACGAAACCCCCTTTTTTTTGTATGTTGGGTTACGATTAGTTATGCAATATACTCCTCCCGAGTTTTCTTCTAGGGTGGAAAGGTGAAGCTCTCTGATTTTAGCATCTGACTCCACGAAGGCAATTAAAAGATATTCTTGTAAAATCCAGCCACATCACCTCGTGAATTGTCGTCGCCATTGCAGTAGCTTCATAAGGATATTCTGAGATCCTGTTTGCCATTTATGTTTTATTTCTATCGAAGTAACGTAACGTTTTGTTAATATTTTTTGCTTCTTAACGTAATTTGGATAATTGTTGTGTTCTTTAAATATTAATTATATGTGTTAAACCTTTAAATGCGTCTTTGTGAACCCGTGTGGCATCACCCTAAAAAGAATTGATGCAGGAAATACGGTTGATTGTTTCTTAACTGCACTTTTGTTGAATAAAATGCAATGTTTCTTGACTTTAAGTAAGTTAGTAAACTCCTCAGCACTGTAACTTGGTCTCAATCAAAGCTAGTGCAGGAGGGCTTAGGTTGAATGAAATCGTACCGAATGTGGCCCTAAAATTCAGTTTAGTTTCACCACAACTAACAAGTACTTCCCTTTACTAACAAAAAAGCATCTGATAATAAGTGTCAAGGCATTTCCTTCTGTAGAAAGTTTTTTTTTTATAAACTCCAGTCTTTAATCATGCCTCGTACCATTGAAAGCACCCGTGGAAAAAAGAAACTAGTTGACGACTTGAATTACACTTACGAAAAACATAGAACGAATGCTGATGGATCTAAAATTTATTGGAGGTGTGATGTAAAGAGCGCAGGCAGGGCACGCCTGCATACTTCCACAGAAGAAAATGACTACAAGGTGCTGATTCGTATTGGTGAACATCATCACACTTCATGTGAAACAAAGCCAGAAGTTTCTCAGGCATTAACCAAATTGAAGTTTACCGCTCTTTCAAGCCAAGAAACTTCTCGCTCACTTATTGCAGCAACCATTGCATCATTAGGTGAAAATGAAAGGGCCCAACTACCTTCGGTCGAAAGTTAAAGTCGAAGCATCCGGCAATGGCGTCAAATCAATGAAGTCGTTCCCTCACTTCCATGACGTAGGACTGGATTCATAATTCTCGATTATTTTAGTTTATTGGAAAGTGGTGAAGTCTTTCTACAATTTGATAGTGGTGAAACAGATGAAAACAGAATACTAATTTTTGCAACAAATAAGGGACTTGATGATTTGAGGCATGCAACACAATTGGCTGGGGATGGATCTTTTAAGTGTTTGCCTAGAATATATTTTCACTTATTTACTCTACATATTCAGATACAGAACTTCAGTGTACCAAGGTTATTTGCCCTCTTTCCAGACAAAAAGGAAGAAACATATGAGCGACTTTTTGTAAAACTTTTTGAATTATGTCCCAATATAAATCCCCAGGCATACATGATGGATTTTGAAAAACCTCATACGAACATTGTACGTAAAGTATTTCCAAATGTACGCATTTCAGCATCCCTTTTCCACTTATGGCAAAGCATTTACCGCAAGATTATTGATTTGGGTCATAAGGAAAGATATCACAGAGATGATGACTTCAGTGTAAAAGTCAGGTGTTTTTCTCTACTTCCACTAGATGATGTGGTAGATAGATTTGACGAAATTGCAGACGAATAAGACATCTCACAAGAACTGGTGTCATATTTTGAAGCATGTTATATTGGGTGTGAAAGGGGTAGAGGTCATCGACGAAGGCGAATATCACCTTTATATCCTATTGATATATGGAATGTACGTGAGAGAACTTTGCAAGATCATCCGAACACCTGGAAAGTTATTTCAGCATTGAAAAAAGAAGAGAAGCTTACCTAAATAAAAAAAAAAAACTCAATTTGAAGCTGGTCATGATATTCCAAATAAGCGAAAGTACAAGAACTTAAACGAGCGACTGAAAAATATAGTGATTCATAGAAAAAAATGGACTTCTTAAAAGCAGTTGCAAGGATATTGCATTATTAAAACTAGTATTTCCCCTTGTCTTGCCATGCTTTTTATTGACTATTGTTTGTGTACAAAATTTTACTTTTAATTGTCAATAAAGAAAAATTTTTACTTAAATTTTAATATTTTATAACTATTTCGAAAAAATAAGCAAATAGACTATTTACATTAAAAAAAAAGTCACGGGTTGAAGAACTGAAAGTTTGCCAGGAGTTGTATGGTAATTAGCACTTCGGAATCAAACTTCCGGGAATGAACAATACTGGGAACCAACATACCGGGAATCAAAATTCCGGGAATGAAATTAACGGAATCAAAATTCCGGGAATCAACATACCTAGAACCTTAATCATCATTAATTAGTAAATCACAAAATCTAAAGTAAAATTAATGATAAAGAAATTAACACCTTTCTTTTAATGGAAATGAAAATTAAATGTGTCATTTTATGACACAACGCTTAAGAAGATTAAAGGAAGATTATCAGCGGGGGTGACCTAAATTGGCTTACCTGTGGATGGATCTCTTGGTTTAAATACCACCTTTTCTGTAAACTTTTCTCATTCATATACCTGAAGAGAGAGAGAGCAAGTCTCTGAAATATAGTACTTTTCTCTCTATATTTTGGTGTTTTTATGGGCTCCTTTCATTGGATGGAATTCTGTTGTAACAGAATATTTTTACCAGTCATATATATACATATATATAGATAGATAGATAGATAGATAGATAGACGATAGAGACTATATTTATATATATATATATAGTATATATATATATTATATATATATATATATATCTATATATATAATATAATATAGATAGATAGATAGATAGATAGATAGATAGATAGATAGATTGATAGATAGATAGATAGACATATATATTAATATTTTATATATATATATATATATATATATATATATATATATATATATATATGTATGGATATATATATATATATATATATATATATATATACTATATATATATATATTAATCTTCGTCGAACATCCACAAGCAAACTCAGGTATTAATGATAGAATTCATTTCGGCAGTTTGGAAGATGCTGCTGTCTTTCCGGATTCTTTCAGCCTCAAGGAATCCGGGAAGAGAGTTCTGAGGAAGTCGAGGCATTTTCCAAAACAAGGTCAAGTGATAGGTTGCTGCTGTTGAGCAACAAACCAATATGAATATTACTGAAATGTTTGTTGTATTGTGGATGTTCCTAGCAGGAGCATTTATGTGTTGTAGAGGCCTCGGAAAGGAGGCTTCTTTGTCACTTGGCCCCAGATCTGTGGAAGATCGGGGATATGGATTTATATCAATGAACAGAGGACAGAAACGCTCTCAGAATAGGAGGAAGACTAGGAAGACGATACTTCAGCTGATTGACCTGGTAAAGAAGTTGCAGGACTCGGGACTTGGAAGACAACCTAAGGAAGACGTAAAACGGAAGGCTGAGCGTCAACCTGCGCGTGGAGCGCGGAAAGAACGCGACCAACGGAGGGCGGCTAAAGAACCTACTACCAATATGCCAAAAGGACACGATAAACGATGGGCAACAAAACCACCTGCTACCAAGAAGCCCAAAGACCACGACAAACAGAGGCCAGCAGAAGTATCTTTCAAGGTAAAGCCGCAAAAAGGTGGTCAAAGGAAAGGCGGCAAATTACCTGTTAGGCCCAAAAAATGGAAGACTATAGAGGAAGAGAGAGACGGACTAGTGATTGCACTATTAGTCCAGATGGAGGAATTCTCCTCAGTCTCGAAGAATGTCGCATTTATAAACCACTTGGATAGACACATCTTTAATCTTGAAGCGGCCACAAAGGACGATTTGGGAAAGGTGATCCTAAAAGTCCAGCAATGCCGCTGTCAAGACTCAAAATGGAAGAAGAAAGAAAATGATGAGACGCCAAAGCCTCGCATCGGCCAGCGGAAACTGAAAAAGTTGCTGGCAGAAAAGAGGCGATTAATAGATGAACTTTATTTACAAGTAGAAGACCTTGATCCAATCGACGAAAACGTCCCTGTGATATATCACTTGGATGGTCACATATTGGACCTCCAGCTGGCTGGAGAAGGCACGATGGGCGCTGTCATAGCAGAGACCAAAAACTGCCAGTGTCAAGCCTATCCAGAGGACAACGACGAAGGAAAATGCAATTGGAAATGGAAGAAGCTGATAGCCGAAAGGGACGACTTAGTCTTTGAGCTAATGGTCCAGATCGAAAAAAAGGATCCAACCTCGGCAAATCTGGAGGCAATAGATCACCTGGAAAACCACATCTGGGAACTCGACTTGGCTTCAACAGATGAGCTCAAAATGGTGATCAGGAATATAATGAAATGCTCCTGTCAAGCTGCCCTGCCTAAGGACTATAGGAAAGATCGGAAGAAGAAGAAGCCGTGCTTTTGGCAGAAGCGTTGGAAGAAACTTCTAACAGAAAGGAATAGATTGGCAGAGAATTTGTCGGCACAAATAAAAGAAGTTGCTGACAACTACGGAGAATATACCTCGCTGACAGGACACTTGCAGAGACACCTGTGGCTCCTCCAAAGAGCAAAAGCAGGAGACATTGAGTTCCTCATGGAAAAAATAATAAATTGTTGGTGTCAGACTCCATGGCAGAATGAAGATTATGAAGATTATGAAGATGCACCAGACGACATTGAGGAATATTCGTCTCCTTATGAAAAGTCGTACTATTCTGGAATCGAAGACGCACCACCAGACGACATTGAAGAATATTCGTCTCTTTATGAAAAGTCGTCTTATTATAGATTCGAAGCCGTACCAAGCGGCATAGACGAATATTCGTCATCTATTACAGATGAGATAATTGACAAATATTCGTCCTCTGGAGAATCTTCGCCACAGGAACTTTCCCCAGAGAGACAGCAGAGAGGAGAGTTCCAAGGTCGGGAGACTCCCAGGAGAGGTGATATCCTCACCAGCCTCGATGAGGCTGAATCCTCTCTCGCCAGTTTCGTCGGGCAGCAACTCCTACAGCAAATCAAAGAGCAGGAGAACGCCCTCATTGAAAAGCTGAAAGAGTATGATGAAGCGAGGGAGCTTTTAAAGAATGAGAGAGGTGCTCTTGATGCTGAAATGGAACTCCTCAACCAGGGGAAAGCAGAGCTGGACATTGAACGACAGCAATTCCATGAAGAGAAGGTCGCCTTTGAAATGGAACTCATTCAAAGGGAGGCCTTGGAATTGGATAGGGATGTCCTCCAGAGAGAGAGGGAGACATTCTGTGTGGAATTAGTTAACATGAGAGAAGAACTAAGAAGAGAAAAAGACAACCTCACCAAGACTCAAGTGAGGCTCGTTGAGGATGCAGTGGACTTGAAATTAGAGAGGGAAGCCCTTCAGAATGAAATGAGGCTCTTTTGTGCCCAAGTCGTTAAAATGAAAGACGAACTGAGAGAGGAAAAAGAAGCCCTCATCATGGCGCAAAAGAAGCTCGAGATGGACATTGCTGCCTTCACCAAGGAGAAGGAAGAATTCGAAAGAGATGTTGAAAGACGAGGCCTAAAACACAGGGAAGACGAACAGAAAGAGGATTCGAGACTCGAGGAAAAGTTTAGGAATATAAACAACAGATCAGTCGGCACTCAAACAAAGAGACCGGGGACAAACAGCATGCAGGATATGAGTGAGAAATTAAGGAAGTTTCCAGAAGACAAACTTGAGGAGAGGGAATCTCGACAAGAAAAACACACAGACGAAAAATATTCCTCAGAAACGAAGTGCCCAAATTCTTTGGTCCTAAACGGTCTTTTGGAAGATATGATAAGCGATCTTCGTAGAATCTTCGAGAGAATAGACACGCTAGAAAACGAATAAAAATGGTGAAGAACTGAATGCAGATACAGAGGAGAATTCTGAAAATGGTTCGTCAGATAGAAGGAAGTGGAATCGTTATAGAAAGTCGAACGCCAATAGAAAGGAGAACGTTCTAGAGAGAACATAACAGCTGTTTGGAGGCTGGAGGATGACCTCTCAGGATGAGAGCCTACAGCAGTTCGGAGGATGGAGGACGAGCTCTCAGGTTGTGAGCCAACAGCTGTTAGGAGGATGGAGGACCAGCTCTCAGGATGAGAGCCAACAGCTGTTTGGAGGCTGGAGGATGAGCTCTTAGAACAAGAGCCAACAGCTGTATGCAGAAAGAAAGATAGCGTTCTTCTTGTATGCTATGTCCCCTTGGTGAACATCTTGTGACAAGATATCGTCATGCGGACAAGGGGTCCAATAATCTAGATCTATTCTTCAGCTAACCCATTCGGAAGGAATAATTAGAAGATGGGCTTTGCAGAGGAAGAATAGTTTTGCTAGTATGCTATGTACCTTTGGTGAAAATCTTGTACCGAGATATTGTCATGCGGACAAGGGTCAATTTCTGATCTATTCTTTCAGATAACCCCCCATTCTGAAGGAATAATCTAGAAGATGGGCTTTGCAGAAGGAAGAATAGTTTCTTCTAGTATGCTATGTCCCTTGGTGAACATCTTGTATGAGTATGTGTCATGACGACAAGGGTCCATATCTAGATCTATTCATTTCAGATAACCCCTATTCTGAAGGAATAATCTAGACGATGGGTTGCAAAGGAAAGAATAGTTTCTTCTAGTATGCTTGTCCTTGGTGAACATCTTGACGAGATATTTGTCATAGCGGACAATGGGTCCAATATCTAGATCTATTCTTTCAGATATCCCCCTATTCTGACGGAAAATCTAGAACATGGGCTTGCCGAAGGAAGAATAGTTTCTTCTAGTATGCTATGCCATTGCGGGACATCTTGTACGAGATATTTGTCATGCGGACAAGGTGTCCAATATCTAGATATTCTTCAGATAACCCCCCATTCTTTAAGGAATAATCTAGGAAGATGGCTTTGCAGCAAGGAAGGAATAGTTCTTCTAGTATGCTATGGTCCTGGTGAAAACATCTTGTACGCGGGCAGATTTTGTTCCCCCATGGCGGAACAGAATTATTTGTCATGCGGGACAAGTCAAATATCTAGATTTCGATTCACAAAGAATAATTTCCCCCTACTGAAGGAAATATCTAGAACATGGGCTGCAGAAGGAAGGAATAGTTTCTTCTGTATGCTATGTCCCATTGGGTGGAACATCTGTTTTATAAGATATTTGTTCATGGCGGGACAAAGGGTTCCAATATCTAGAATCTATTCTTTCCAAGAATAACCCCCTTCTGAAGAAAATCTAGAAGGAAGGGCTGCAGAAGAAGAATAGTTTCGTTCTAGTATGCTATGTCTGGTGAACATCTTGTATAAGATATTTGGGTTCAGCGGACCCAAGCGGTCAATAATCCTAGATTTCTATTCTTTCAAGATTTAACCCCCCATTCTGAAGAATAATCTAGAAGGAGGGCCTTTGCAGAAGGAAAGGAAGAGTTTCTTTCTAGTATGCTAGTCCCTTGGGTGAACATTCTTGTAACGAGATATTTGTCCCCCATGGCGGGAACAAGGTTTTCCCCCCATATCCCTAGATTATCTTTCAAAGGATAACCCCCCATTTCTGAAGGAAATAATCTAAGATGGGCTTTGCAGAAGAAGAATAGTTTCTTCTTAGTATGCTATGTCTTGGTGAACATCTTGTATAAGATGATTGTCATGCGGACAAAGGGTCCAAAATATATCAGATCTATTCTTTCAGATAACCCCCTCCCCCTATTCTGAAGGAATAATCTAGAAGATGGGCTTTGCAGAAGGAAGAATAGTTTCTTCTAGTATGCTATGTCCCTTTCCCTTGGTGAACATCTTGTACGAGATATTTGTCATGCGAAACAAGGGTCCAATATCTAGATCTATTCTTTCAGATAACCCCCCAAACCCCCCCATTCTGAAGGAATAATCTAGAACGATGGGCTTTGCAGAAGGAAGAATAGTTCTTCTAGTATGCTAGTCCCTTGGTGAACATCTGATTAACGATATTTTGTTCATGCGGACAAGGGTCCAATATCTAGATCTATTCTGGTCAGATAATCCCCCTATTCTGAAGGAATAATATCTAGAAGATGGGCTTTGCAGAAGGAAGAATAGTTTCTTCTAGTATGCTATGTCCTGGTGAAACATCTTGAATACGAGATATTTGTCATGCGAAACAAGGGTCAATATCTAGATCTATTCTTTCAGATAACCCTATTCTGAAGGAATAATCTAGAAGATGGCTTTGCAGAAGGAAAGAATAGTTTCTTCTAGTATGCTATGTCCCTTGGTGAAACATCTTGTACGAAGATATTTGTCATGCGGGACAAGGGTCCAATATCTAGATCTATTCTTTCAGATAACCCCTATCTGAAGGAATAATCTAGAAAAATGGGCTTTGCAGAAGGAAGAATAGTTCTTCTAGTATGCTATGTCCCTTGGTGAACATCTTGTATAGATATTTGTCAATGCGGACAAGGGGTCCAATATCTAGATCTATTCTTTCAGATAACCCCATTCTGAAGGAAGAATCTAGAAGATGGGCTTTGCAGAAGGAAGAATAGTTTCTTCTAGTATTGCTATTGGTAAACCCTTGGCGGTGAACATCTTGTACGAGATATTTGTCATGTGGACAAGGGTAAGTATCTCCATCCAATAAATCTAGATCTATTCTTTCAGATAACCCCCTATTCTGAAGGAATAATCTAGAAACATGGGCTTTGCAGAAGGAAGAATAGTTTCGTCTAGTATTGCTATGTCCCTTCGGTGAAACATCTTGTACGAGATATTTTTTGTCATGCGGACAAGGAGGTTCCAATATCTAGATCGATTCTTCAGTAACCACAACCCCCCATTCTGAAGGAATAATCTAGAAGATGGGCTTGCAGAAGGAAGAATAGTTTCTTCTAGTATGTTATGTCCCTTGGTGAACATCTTGTACGAGATATTTGTCATGCGGACAAGGGTCCAATATCTAGATCTATTCTTTCAGATAACCCCCTATTCTGAAGGAATAATCTAGAACATGGGCTTTGCAGAAGGAAGAATAGTTTCTTCTAGTATGCTATGTCCCTTGGTGAACATCTTGTACGAGATATTTGTCATGCGGACAAGGGTCCAATATCTAGATCTATTCTTTCAGATAACCCCCCATTCTGAAGGAATAATCTAGAAGATGGGCTTTGCAGAAGGAAGAATAGTTTCTTCTAGTATGCTATGTCCCTTGGTGAACATCTTGTACGAGATATTTGTCATGCGGACAAGGGTCCAATATCTAGATCTATTCTTTCAGATAACCTCCCATTCTGAAGGAATAATCTAGAAGATGGGCTTTGCAGAAGGAAGAATAGTTTCTTCTAGTATGCTATGTCCCTTGGTGAACATCTTGTACGAGATATTTGTCATGCGGACAAGGGTCCAATATCTAGATCTATTCTTTCAGATAACCCCCTATTCTGAAGGAATAATCTAGAAGATGGGCTTTGCAGAAGGAAGAATAGTTTCTTCTAGTATGCTATGTCCCTTGGTGAACATCTTGTATAAGATATTTGTCATGCGGACAAGGGTCCAATATCTAGATCTATTCTTTCAGATAACCCCCCATTCTGAAGGAATAATCTAGAAGATGGGCTTTGCAGAAGGAAGAATAGTTTCTTCTAGTATGCTATGTCCCTTGGTGAACATCTTGTACGAGATATTTGTCATGTGGACAAGGGTCCAATATCTAGATCTATTCTTTCAGATAACCCCTATTCTGAAGGAATAATCTAGAACATGGGCTTTGCAGAAGGAAGAATAGTTTCTTCTAGTATGCTATGTCCCTTGGTGAACATCTTGTACGAGATATTTGTCATGCGGACAAGGGTCCAATATCTAGATCTATTCTTTCAGATAACCCCCCATTCTGAAGGAATAATCTAGAACATGGCTTTGCAGAAGGAAGAATAGTTTCTTCTAGTATGCTATGTCCCTTGGTGAACATCTTGTACGAGATATTTGTCATGCGGACAAGGGTCCAATATCTAGATCTATTCTTTCAGATAACCCCCCATTCTGAAGGAATAATCTAGAACATGGGCTTTGCAGAAGGAAGAATAGTTTCTTCTAGTATGTTATGTCCCTTGGTGAACATCTTGTACAAGATATTTGTCATGCGGACAAGGGTCCAATATCTAGATCTATTCCTCAGATATCCCCCCATTCTGAAGGAATAATCTAGAACATGGGCTTTGCAGAAAGAAGAATATTTTCTTCTTAGTATGCTATGTCCCTTGGTGAACATCTTGTACAAGATATTTGTCATGTGGACAAGGATCCAATATCTAGATCTATTCTTTCACATAACCCCCCATTCTAAAGGAATAATCTAGAAGATGGGCTTTGCAGAAGGAAGAATAGTTTCTTCTAGTATGTTATGTCCCTTGGTGAACGTCTTGTATAAGATATTTGTCATGCGGACAAGGGTCCAATATCTAGATCTATTCTTTCAGATATTCCACCATTCTGAAGGAATAATCTAGAAGATGGGCTTTGCAGAAGGAAGAATAGTTTCTTCTAGTATGCTATGTCCCTTGGTGAACATCTTGTACAAGATATTTGTCATGCAGACAAGGGTCCAATATCTAGATCTATTCTTTTAGATAACCTCCCATTCTGAAGGAATAATCTAGAAGATGGTCTTTGCAGAAGGAAGAAAGTTTCTTCTTGTATACAATGTCCCTTGGTGAACATCATGTACAAGATATTTGTCATGCGGACAAGGGTCCAATATCTAGATCTATTCTTTCAGATATCCCTCCATTATGAAGGAATAATCTAGAAGATAGGCTTTGCAGAAGGAAGAAAAGTTTCTTTCAGTATGCTATGTCCCTTAATGAAAACCAATTTTGTACAAAAGATATTTGTCATTAACGGAACCAATGGTCCAATATTTAAATCAATTCTTTCATAAACCCGCCATTATGAAGGAATAATCTAGAAGATAGGCTTTGCAGAAAGGAAGAAAAGTTTCTTCTAGTATGCTATGTCCCTTAATGAACATTTTGTACAAGATATTTGTCATACGGACAATGGTCCAATATCTAAATCAATTCTTTCATATAACCCGCCATTCTGAAGGAATAATCTAGAAGATGGGCTTTGCAGAAGGAAGAATAGGTTCTTCTAGTATGCTATGTCCCTTAGTGAACATCTTGTACAAGATATTTGTCATGCGGACAAAGGTCCAATATCTAAATCTATTCTTTCAGATAGCCACCCATTCTGAAGGAATAATCTAGAAGATGGGCTTTGCAGAGAATTTGGGAAGAATAGTTTTCTTCTAGTATGCTATGTTTCCCTTGGTGAACATCTTTGTACAAGAATATTTGTCATGTTGGACAAGGGTCCAACCAATATCTAGATCTGTTCTTTCAGATAGCCACCCATTCTGAAGGGATAATCTAGAAGATGGGCTTTGCAGAAGGAAGAATAAGTTATTCTAGTATGCTATGTCCCTTGGTGAACATCTTGTACAAGATATTTGTCATGCGGACAAGGGTCCAATATCTAGATCTATTCTTTCAGATAACCCACCATTCTGAAGGAATAATCTAGAAGATGGGCTTTGCAGAAGGAAGAATAGTTTCTTCTAGTATGCTATGTCCCTTGGTGAACATCTTGTACAAGATATTTGTCATGCGGACAAGGGTCCAATATCTAGATCTATTCTTTCAGATAACCCCCCATTCTGAAGGAATAATCTAGAAGATGGGCTTTGCAGAAGGAAGAATAGTTCTTTATATGCTATGTCCCTTGGTGAACATCTTGTACAAGATATTTGTCATGCGGACAAGGGTCCAATATCTAGATCTATACTTTCAGATATTCCACCATTCTGAAGGAATAATCTAGAAGATGGTCTTTGCAGAAGGAAGAATAGTTTCTTCTAGTATGCTCTGTCCCTTGGTGAACATCTATACAAGACATGTTATGGGACAAAGGGCGTCCAATATCTAGATCTAATCTTTCAGATAACCCGCCATTCTGAAGGAATAATCTAGAAGATGGGCTTTGCAGAAGGAAGAATAGTTTCTTCTTGTATGCTATGTCCCTTGGTGAACATCTTGTACAAGATATTTGTCATGCTGACAAGGGTCCAATATCTAGATCTATTCTTTCAGATAACCCACCATTCTGAAGGAATAATCTAGAAGATGGGCTTTGCAGAAGGAAGAATAGGTTCTTCTAGTATGCTATGTCCCTTGGTGAGCATCTTGTACAAGATATTTGTCATGCGGACAAGGGTCCAATATCTAGATCTAATCTTTCAGGTAACCCGCCATTCTGAAGGAATAATCTAGAACATGGGCTTTGCAGAAGGAAGAATAGGTTCTTCTTGTATGCTATGTCCCTTGGTGAACATCTTGTACAAGATATTTGTCATGCGGACAAAGGTCCAATATCTAGATCTATTCTTTCAGATAAACCAACCATTCCGAAGTAATAATCTAGAAGATGGGCTTTGCAGAAGGAAGAATAGTTTCTTCTAGTATGCTTTGTTCCTTGGTGAACATCTTGTACAAGATGTTTGTCATGCGGACAAGGGTCCAATATCTAGATCTATTTTTTCAGATATTCCACCATTCTGAAGGAATAATCTAGAAGATGGTCTTTGCAGAAGGAAGAATAGTTTCTTCTAGTATGCTATGTCCCTTGGTGAACATCTTGTACAAGATATTTGTCATGCGGACAAGGGTCCAATATCTAGATCTATTCTTTCAGATAACCCCGCCATTCTGAAGGAATAATCCTAGAAGATGGCTTTGCAGAACGGAAGAATAGTTTTCTTCAGTATGCTATGTCCCCTTGGTGAACATTCTTGTAACAAAGATAAATTCTGTCATGCGGACAGGGTCCAAATATAGAATCAATTCTTGTTTTCAGATAACCGCCCCCAATTCTGAAGGAATAATAATTAGAAGATGGGCTTTGCAGAAGGAAGAATAGGTTCTTCTGTAGTTGCTATGTCCCCGTTAATGAACATCTTGTACAAGATATTTGTCCAAGTGGACAAAAGGGGGTCCAAATATCTAGATATATTCTTTTAGGTAACCTCCCATTCTGAAGGAATAATCTAGAAGATGGTCTTTGCAGAAGGAAGAATAGTTTCTTCTAGTATGCTATGTCCCTTGGTGAACATCTTGTACAAGATATTTGTCATGCGGACAAGGGTCCAATATCTAGATCTATTCTTTCAGATAACCCGCCATTCTGAAGGAATAATCTAGAAGATGGGCTTTGCAGAAGGAAGAATAGTTTCTTCTAGTATGCTATGTCCCTTGGTGAACATCTTGTACAAGATATTTGTCAAGTGGACAAGGGTCCAATATCTAGATCTATTCTTTCAGATAACCCCCCATTCTGAAGGAATAATCTAGAAGATGGGCTTTGCAGAAGGAAGAATAGTTTCTTCTAGTATGCTATGTCCCTTGGTGAACATCTTGTACAAGATATTTGTCATGCGGACAAGGGTCCAATATCTAGATCTATTCTTTCAGATATTCCACCATTCTGGCATTTCAGTTTACAAGTATACTTAGAAGAAAGAGCATTGAATGACGATTACAAGAGCGTATATCATTGCATGAGGAATCGACTGTGCTGGCATTTAGCAGGCATTTATGAACGCACGAACATCGAAAAGTAAAGCAAGATGGACGGTTAAAAAGGTCGACCACATATACGAACTCAGTGACCGCTGTTACACCTCCGTTCGATTCCTTGCGAAAGGTTCGAATAATTTCGGAATAATCGTTATTAATTTATGATAATTTTCTTAACGAATTATTATTCAATATATAATTTGTAAATTATAATTTGGAAATTGATGTTCGAAGATGAATTGACTTAATAGTGATTTTTGATAAGGGCGTGAAACTATATTCATGTGAGGTAAACGGATCCTTGCCGTAGCTTTCTGAAGCGTCACATAGGCCTAGTCCTGATTGCAGGCTATCTCTCTCTCTCTCTCTCTCTCTCTCTCTCTCTCTCTCTCTAATATCGTTGTTATAGCTATTATAAATAACGCTGCAGTATTACTGGTATTTACTCAAATATTATTACTCTTTATTATTATTAATTCACTTACCTCCGATAATCGGAGACAGTGAATTCACTGTCTCAATGCATTCACTGCGACAGTGAATTCATGGTGAAATTGAATTCGCTCTGACAGTGAATTTTATTCGCGTACATATATAATTATTACCACTTTCGTATCCACAACGGAGGAAGCTCAGAATACTACTATCTGTGTGTCTGTCGTCACATAGTATCTCCAGACACTACATGCATCAATTGTACTATATGGGCAACTTTCCCATTGATCATTGTGTCATCAACACTTTGTCACGCCTGTCTGTCTGTGTGTCTGTCACAAGTTCCAAAGCATTCATGAGTCAATCTTGCAAATCTCATATACACATTTCGCGCCCTTTTCCAAAAGAAGTCATAAATAGGGGGGGGGGGGGGGCGGTGTACTGATGTTCAATTAAGTGACACGAGGTCACGCCTGACCTTTGCCATCTACTGGCTGAGTAATGTTTGACCACCATATCTATTTTCCAGTCAATACATTTCCATACTTTTTTTTTTTCATGGCCGGAAGTCTAATTCACACTTCTAGTACCACAGGAACCGACGAACACCATCTTTGTTCGTGACTCTGTTTGCTGGTTGGTGGTCGCTGTCTGTTTTCTGCTTTGTTATTTATTTATTTATTTATTTGTAAATTGTACAGATTACATAACTTAAGTTTTATTTCTTAATAATAGTTTAATTCTTTTTAACCTTAACATTAACTTATCATAATGATTTTGCAATACATTTAAAAAGTAAATTCTACATAATACGGTTTTCACGAGACATTTCTTAATTGCGTATAATGGTGAGGTTCATCGCGATGAATACTTATATGCTGCTGCTGCTGCTGCTGCTGTGGTCTGCGTCCTTTGGGTGAAAGCTTCTCTCTCCTGCTTCCGATTCCTCTGCTCATTCTCTGTTGCACCGAACTAATTTACTCCAAATATTGGTTGCCAGTCTGTATCATCTCTGAATATAATTGGTTCTGCTTTGTATCTGTTTTGTTCTATTATTCAGATCCTCATCTTCTCGGTTGTTTCTCACTGCAGACCTTAGTATCTTGTTTTGGATTTTGTGTAATGCACTTATATTGGAAGTCGATGCTGCTAAACACGTGGGTATTGGTGGATATTCCATGATTGGTCTTATCATTAGGCTTTTGTGGAAATGGATCTCAGTATTTGTGCTCATATTTGTAAACTTCTGAAGAAGTTCCAATTGCACAACTTCCTCTGAATGGAGGCTGCTCTTCCACAGTTCCCAACAACAGTGTCAGGAATCAAGGTATAGCCAGAGCATATTGTACGGGCAACGTAACAACAAGGCAAATAGAAAAAGTTATTTATTCACAATATAATACGTGCCCATGCCTCAAGGTTTATTTTGTCTCCTGAAAGGCAAATGGGTGCCGGTGCTATAGTCTCTCTCTCTCTCTCTTTTCACTACTTCCGTTGGATGAAACTGTACGGCGTTTGTGTGTGTGTGTGAGATAGAGAGAGAGAGAGAGAGAGAGAGCTGTACACACAGAAAGACAGTGCGAGGACACCGTAACATTCTCCCGTCCGAATGATTCCGCTGAAGTACGGTTTGCAAATATGTCATATGAAAGTTGGTGATGACCCGACTTCAACCAAATTCTCCTCACCACAAATGATTCAGAATTAACTTCTCCCCAAATGACGAAAGCAATCAAACGTGTGTCCATCCATCCATCACTCGAGAACCAATTTACGAGGCGCCATTTCCGACGAAGTTCGGGTTGGAAGAACAGGTCCTCCTTCTTTTCCCCCGTCCCCCCTTCCTCTTCAGGCACTTGCTCAGAATAGTGTGCTATGCGCCACCTCTGTTATGGTCGAGAATTACCTGTAGTGCAGAGCATTTCTCTCCCCCCCCCACACCCCCGCCAATGTTTCCGTACCGGTATACTGCCATAGATGCCATGAGGAAGTATAGGCCAGTCTATCTACACCACAGTCTTTATTAAATTTTGGGGGCTCTTATAGAGAGAGACTGTTACCAGAGCTTCAAGTTGTCGTCTATGTTGTCTTGTCTTGTCAGTGGCGACCATCGGTTTCCGTGACCTCTGGCGCTATTGACAAAGACATATATTATAATGGCTGCTAAAATCTATGGAAGTGTATTTTTTTTCTTATTTGATCAGGCGTCCCCAAACACTGTGGAAAACAGCAAAACTGAATTCCAGGAATATAAAAAGGGGCTCTAGAGTGGGTCTATTGTGGCGTCGTCCTTTACCTCTGCCAACTTCCACCCCCTTCCTTCTCTACCCCCCCCCCCCCCCTCCCTACATGTTGGGTACCTCCTCGGCCTGTCTAGAGACTGAAGCAACCTGGCAAGATTCGATAAGTAAAACCATAGTTTTATTGTGTTATGCATTTTTTCCCTATGCCTTTGCATCTAGTAATGAATAATACATGCACTAAGTGGGACATAGTGCGACTTTGGCATTTCATTTTGCGTCTCTCTTCCCTGACATCCTACCCCAGCTCCTGAAAAGACCGATTTTTACATTGCGATCCCCTAGATTTGCATATTAATATAGTTACCAGGTTGGCGCGGGGGTGGGGGGTGGGGGTGGATCTAGCCATACCAGTCGGTAGCATTAATATTGAAGGTAAAGCTACGTACACCCAGTTACAAAGGCGGTGTCGCACCGCCAGGCCTGGCTCGGAGATATCATGCCCTTCTTGCCCTGAAAGTGGCCTACGTTCAAACAACCAATACATAGTTAGGGTGGTTCGAATGGGAGGAGGGAAATTACGGTAATCACGCAAAGAAATGCAATATAGAATGAAATATATATGGTCATAGAAAGAGAGAGAGAGAGAGAGAGAGAGAGAGAGAGAGAGAGCTTTATTCCTGTTTAGTTATTAATCTGATGGATATACTGAGACCTTCTGATTTAAGAAACATGTTATATATTTTTTAGAAAATAATTATTATCAAATCTTGGAAGGTAAAATAATACTCAGATGCAGCATTTCATACACCATTATATTTTCCAAATGTTTACAATTATTTCATTACAAAAAATAAAACCATGGCTATGTAAAAGACTAATGAACAGGAGATATCGAAAGTGGTGGGTTTCTTGTATGGCTTGGAGGGGGAACACCAACAAGGTGAGTTGGACGTTAGCCGCTGAAGCCACGAATAAAGGCGGAGTGAGTGAGCAAAAGTGAGCCGGAGGGTGGGGGGGGGGGGGGGGTTAGCTAAATCGTGACCGATCTCACCAGGTCTAAAGTCTGTCCCCAAATAATTGAGACACTAGATATGTTAATAGTGTAGTTTTGCAACACCTGCATAATTTATATCCCAACATCATTACATTAATGCACCGAAGGACACATTTCACTGCATTCCATTTCATATAATTTATTTTCACAAAGATTTTCTGAAACAATGTAATAAATATACTATACTATAAGAAATGTAGTAATTAAAATACTTTCTATAATCAGCCTAGATAGCTGTGAGGGGTGGAGCCAAGTGGCCCATCACACTCAAATACTGGTAATTTAACTAAGTTATGCCTTAAATACAAATCCTTTAGCGCCTCGGTGGCGTGGTTGGTATGGTGTTTGCGTCCCACCTCGGTGGTCGCGGGTTCGATTCTCGGCCATTCCATTGAGGAGTGAGAGATGTGTATTTCTGGTGATAGAAGTTCACTCTCAACGTGGTTCGGAAGTCACGTTAAACCGTTGGTCCCGTTGCTGAATAGCCACTGGTACCATGCAACGTAAATACACCATACAAACAAACAAATACAAATCCTGTAGTACTAGATTAACATATCCAGTGATGTGTTCTTAGCATATATTAATTGATAAAATAATACCCTTGAAAATTGATGCTTTGATGACCCGTACAACCCACGGCTACAAAAACCTGGTGTGTAACATCTTTGTGACCAGATTCGAATATTAATGGTAATACAGGTAATTATAGTGCAGTCAATCTAGGGCAAAAATAGATACAGCCTAGCACAAATTGGTAGAGTAGCCATTTACGGTTTTGTGATCCTTGGCCACATGTAAATGACATTATCAAACATCTACCATTATCTAAATAGTCAATGCAGGCGATATAAGACGGAAAGAATGAGAGAGAGAGAGAGAGAGAGAGAGAGAGAGAGAGAGAGAGAGAGAGAGAATACAGCTGCTTCGGGATAATGAAAAAAGGATATTTTCGCCTGAATAATATTGATATGAATAGTTAGTTCCAACGGTATCTAAGTCATTTCTATTTAGAATCTATGATAACGATTAAAAACATGATGTGATAAGGTTTCATAATAATTTTCGAAAAAATATACGGTAACATGTTTCTTAAAGCAGAAGGTCTCATATACATCCGTCAGATTAATAAGTAAACAGGAATAAAAGCTTTCTCTCTCTCTCTCTCCATACACTGTATGCATTTCTTACGTTACTGGTCCTCGTGCTCTCTCTCTCTCTCTCTCTCTCTCTCTCTCTCTCTGTCCATATATATCTCATTCATTATTGCATTTATTTGTGTGATTACCGTCATTTCCCTCCTTCTCCCATTCGAACCATTCTAACAGTGTACTGGTTGTTTGAACTGGGCCACTTTCAGGGCAAGAAAGGCATGATCTCTCCGAGCCAGGCTTGGCGGAGGTACATCGCTTTTGTAACTGGGTTAACCTTGGCCTTCTCAGCACTTTAGTTAAGCACTTCATTCCATTGCACTTATCCGGTCCGTAATATGGCATTGTAGTATCTTCTTCCTTACTCCAACACTCACCTTCTGCAGTTATGCTTCAGAGGACCAACCACACCAGTAAATTTTGTTGGAGTGAAGGTTAGGACAGTGAAACCAAGGTCCGGAAAATTTGGAATTTGGATCAGTAAATCAACATATATCAATTTTCACGAGCTTTTATATTTGCAGCCTCCATAAAACATGACTGTATTTCTTGACTAGTACTCAGGTCATTTTTAGATATCAGTGCAATACTCCCAATGGTTTGAAAATCTCTAGATACTTAAGTTTCATCTAGAGAGCCTGATCAGTTTCCCCATAGGTCTAGAATTGTTTTTGGCTTGCTGCATATTGAGAAAATCAATTGCCTGAAATCATTACCTAAAATCTATTAGAGATTTTAGTAGTAGAACTTTCACTAGGAGTTTACTTTCCCCTCAACTAGTGTTTAATGATAATAATTGAGATATTTCACACTTCATTATGTCAAACTAAAACTCGAACTCAGATCTTCGAGAGACCTTCAGGTGAAGGAAGTTCCTGAAGTCTACAATTGAGCATCTAATTTACTGGTTAGGCAGGATTAACTTCGCTTCTGCAAATCCTGATTTTATTACAGATTTCTGCGAATGAGTAATACAACTCATACTTTCACACATCGAGGTCAAAAGCCCTTCTGGAAGTCTGAACACCCAACCAGCAATTTCAAAGCAGCACCAGCACTGTAGAGAGGACACTGACAACAGAACTCCAATCACGATACACTGGAAGGTTGAGTGACAACCTTCAGTGAAAACTAGAGACGAGTTTCACAATCACGTTCTCTGCTTCGGGCAGGATTGCCTACAGATTTCGTCAAGGTAATTCTCGTAATATACCTGGATGGAATGACTTGGTTAAAGATCTGTATACGCAACCTCACGCAGAAATGTTTTTTATCTGTGGAGGCAAAATGGTAGCCCCAGGGAAGGGCACACTGCATTGCTAATGAGACAGGCGAGAGCGCAGTTCAAACTTGCTCTTAAGCACTGCAGGTTAAATGAAAAACAACTAAGAACCGATGCAATGTCTAGAAACCTAGAATCTGGTGATTATCCTCGTCTTTGGAAAGATATCCAGTCTTTAAATCCCAAAACTAAAAAGCTATCACAGAGAGTAGGGGAAGCAGTCGGAGACGAAGCTATTGCAAGTATGTGGGGCGATCACTTCAACAATATCCTGAATTGCATAAATGATCAAGATTCCCGAAGGGATGTAGATAACCTCCTTACTGACAACATTCAATTTCATTTTGCAGACCGTATTACGCCAGGTAACATCAGCGATGCCATAAACAGCCTACCTAATAATAAATCGCCCGGCTGTGATGGTCTTCCTGCAGAGGCCTTCAAACTCTGCCATCCGATAATTTACATTTTGCTAGCTGCCCTATTCAATGCGTGCATAATTCACCGGTTTCTTCCAGACTCCCTACTCTTAGTTCACTTGATACCATTAATCAAAAACAAGCTAAAGGATGCAGCTGACCTTGGCAACTACCGGCCAATTGCAATCACAACGATCGCATCGAAGATACTTGAGTCTGTTCTTCCACTGACAACCAGTTCGGGTTTAAAGCAAACCACTCAACCGACACCTGCATCTACATACTGAAAGAATTGCTGAACTACTACCTATCATCAGCATCTCCGGTTTTCCTGTGTTTCGTAGATGTGAGAAAAGCATTTGACAGAGTAAACTACCTGAAGCTATTCCTGAAGCTGCATAAAAGGGGCACACCCCTGTACCTAATTGGCATTTTACATTGCTGGTTCTCCACACAGCAATTTCTGTGTCAAATGGGGTAACGTGTTATCTTACACACTTCGGCTCCTCCCTAACAAACGGGCTCCGGCAAGGGGGCATTCTCTCTCCTTACCTGTTTAATACGTACACAGATGACTTGAATGTCAAACTGAACTCGCTCCCAATCGGATGCACCGTCAATGAAACAACTATAAACAACCTCTGTTACGCCGACGATATGGTTCTGATTTCCCCATCAGTGCAAGGTCTCCAACGACTCATCGACACCTGCCGCCAATATGCAGAGGAATTTGATATAATCTACAACGAAACCAAGACCCAGTGCATGTCGCTGCTCCCAAGATCGCTTAAGCATATTGCAGAACCTCAAATTTTCCACGGAAACCATCGGCTGGAATTTGTGAATGAATTTCCGTATTTGGTCACATTATCACCGACGACCTAAAAGATACGGCAGACATTGAACAGAGGCGTCGTAAACTATGTGCAGCTGGCAACATGATTGCAAGGAGGTTTGCCTTCTGTCACCGAGACGTGAAACTGCTGCTATTCCGCTCGTACTGCTACAATATCTATGGGTGTTCCCTCTGGACGAACTATACCCGAGAGACCATGAGACGCATCACTGTTGTGCACAATGACATTCTGAGACGCATCACTGTTGTGCACAATGACATTCTGAGACGCCTCACAAACACTCCCCGCTACCACTCCGCCACACAGATGTTCATTGAAAACCACCTGGACAATTTAAAAATCATTGTTAGGCGAACAATGTCCAGTCTGGTAACCCGAGTGAGAAACAGCAGCAACTCGCTCATACAAAGCATCCTAAGGAGTGAAGCAAGAAGATGATCTAAATTGTGGGAAAGATGGGAAAATGAGGCCTTTGTCCCCTAAAGGACTTAATCTCTGTATTGGCAAGATGTCATCTGCAGTTTTTGTCATTATTACATTTATTGCTGATATTTTAATTTTTCATTATTACTGTGATTCCTATCAAGTTAAAGTTTTATTTACATTTAATTTATGTATTAAGCCCTCTGGACCTGACTACTGTAACCACCTAAGGTCTCTAGTTGAAATTTGAGTATAATATGTGCACCAACTGTTATTTAAACTCGCAATGCAATATTTTTTTTTTTTTTTTTTTTCTCGCCCAATATTTTAAAAAATTTTACTGTTATTATCAGTATGATGATTACTAGCTTTTATGCTACCTCAGCTATATTATGGATAAGTGCCGATTATTCATTTTCTTTTTCTATTTTATCATATCTCATGTATCTAGATTGTGTATGTTACTGTCTGTATCTTGTATACTCACTGTATATGGCCCCGAGCTGAAATAAAGCATATTATTATTATTATTATTATTATTATTATTAAAACCTGCAATATTTCGGAGGTGCATTTTGTACTCGAGTATTTCCTTCCAGCCACGACAAGATCCATGGAAACCAAAATAGATTCACTCGTTTACTAAAAGGAAATAATTGGTAAATGACAAACCGACTCAAATACTAAGCACTTACTGGATGCCAAGTAATACTGGTTTTATCACAAGACAAAAAATAAATAGGAAAATAAATAAAAAATGAATGGATAAAATAAAAATTAGATAAATAAAAAATGTTTATGATCTTACAGGATACCAGGTAATACTGGTTTTATTAATGGCAAAGAAACAAAGAAAGAAAATTAAATACTGCACACTTACATGATGCCAAGCAATACTGATTTTATTACAAACCCCAAACAAACAAACATTTACATTAATTTGTATCACTTTACATAATTCAGTGCAAATAATCAACTTCTCAATTTCCAAAGGATCTGCTCTCCAGGTTTTACACAGGTGAAACAATTGATGCCTCGAGGACAATCTAGTACTAAGATCTAGAGAAACTAGATCAGTTGCAACCACATCCAATCAACCCTCGACAGACGATCGTCTCAAATTCCAAGAAGTAGAAAACCTCTAGAGATTTCTGGCCAGTGTTTTAATGAGACCTTCTTTTTGTTGCATTCTTAAAGTTCCCGGAATGGTTATTCAACCTCTTGTCTGAAGTATTTGCATTCATCTAATTTCCACCAAAAGTCCACTATTCCCAATAGGAAGCATTTTCATTTAGTCTTCCACCTCAAACACTTCTTCAAGAAATATATTGGGCCTAAAACCTAGAGTTCAGAATAAGAAAAAAAACAATTAAGTTCAGTAACTGTTTAAACAATTCTTCAAAAATATATATTCGGTCTAAAACCTAGAGTTCAGTAAAGAAAACAAAACTAATATTAAGTTTAGTCACTGTTTAAATAATTCTTCAAGAAATTTAATTGGTCTGTCTCTTGGCAACCTCTGCTGCTGCTGCTGCTGCTGCTGCCTACACAGGCACAGCAGTGATGCCAACCCCTCTAACCCTATGCACCCTACAGAAGACGAGAAATTATCCTACATAGATGGAAATTACTCAACATTCTGAGGTTGTGGAAATAAGAACTAATACTAATGAAGATATTAATCAATACAGGCAGGCATTGTTACAATTACCCTACACTTTAAAATATTGCCCTTATGTATAAAATATTTGGTCAAATTATCCTACGTGTAAGGCAATTACCCTGCGGTTGGCAACACTGAGGCACACCTGCAGCCGTGGACAGTGATGGCAGCTAATGATATTTCAACCAGCTGAACATTTTCTGTAAAAATTCTGTAGAAATCTGTAGATGTGAAACAAAACCTTGAACTAAATCTGCAGGATCGCTTGTTTATTCTTAATCACTTTGTTATTCATTTATTTTCACATCTTAATTAGGATGAAATTCGGGCAAATAAAAGAACTTTCATTTAATACTACTTTTATGTTCTGAACACAGCCAAAATTATGCCGGGTATCGTCTCCCCGAATCGCATTCAATAACAAGAACGAAGGGTGTAAACAACTTGTTATTCTCTGATAGACATCCTCAAAACAAAAGAGGTGAACGGTAATTCCTTTGGACTGCAGAACAGGAAAATTAAAGAAAAAGTTACAATGCACTTACAAGTATGTCTAATTGAAATCAACGTTTCTCTTATGTCGTGCATTTCTCGTCTGTCATACTGCGTCCAGATTTCCTTCCTTATTAGAATAATCTCAAAAAATGACGTATTTCTTACCATGTATTTTGTAGGGAACAAACCTGTGTTGCAGTAGGTAACCTACTTCTTTTTTTTATTTATTTATTTTCTGATATAAAGTAGGACAACTCTTTCAACTAAAAAATCTTAGCTGGGTAAGCTCAACATAGTTATGGTGTTGTATCAAGGTTAACATCAAACCTTTCAAGGAAATTATGAAACAGCCTCAACTTGACTTCATAGTCAGATGAATTATTGAGGAACTTGATTCTTTATCAATCTTTTGCCATTTGAGAGGCATCTGAAAAAAAAAAACAGGCTGTTTATCTAAAATTCTTTCATTCTTGTGTATCAAGAGAGCTTCATTTCTCAGCTCACTCCTTCCTTGGGTACCAAGAGTCATTACCTGCTGAGGTTTAAATCTTCGAGGTTCCCTTGTGTTTATTTTTAGTAGTGTCTTATCAACACAGCCTTTCTGGAATGGCATTCCACAATCACTGCATTGTTTTAAGAGCTGAAGTCCAAGATAGAAAAAATCTATGGATAATAGATATAATTTGGTTATATCGTCCCATAGTCACAGCAGCATTTGCGCAGTTCATTTTGGCCACAACCATAAACAGAATCGAATCATAAATAGCAAAGTGGCTTACGTTCTATATTTTCGCAGCTCAGTTTCAGGATTTAGAGACGGGAGAGAATGGTAAAATCTGTGGATTTCCCCTGTTTGGGAGGAAAAATCTGAAATTCTGCAACACACAAAAAATATGCAGATTTTAGATTAATCTGTAGATCTGGCAACACTGCAAAACGGTTCTCTCTCTCTCTCTCTCTCTCTCTCTCTCTCTCTCTCTCTCTCTCTCTCTCAGGGAATTTTCGTCTCCATTCCCCCAAGCTGTAAGGTTGAGAATTGCGAATCTCACTCCTCAAAGCTTACACCTACAGTCATTGTCTGCTGTAGATAAACTAAATATGCTCATGCATTTGTTTCTCAGTGACCTTCGTTGTTGCAACGCCAGATCTGTTAGATCAATAAATCAATCAAAGGGTTTGGCCAACGCTCTATTTAGTATGTAGAATTGGAAAAAAAATATAAATTATCTTCTTTCGATATCAGCAATACGAATCTTTGCTCGTTGTTGCTGAAATACACCATTATGAAATAGATTCTCTCTCTCTCTCTCTCTCTCTCTCTCTCTCTCTCTCTCTCTCTCTCCTCAACAGTGACACCATCTGTTGGGAAGTCAAGGAAATAAGTAGCTTCCCGGAGCAGAGCTCAAATAGGCCTATATAAGTCTATTCAACACTATTTGATAGCTAGTTGGCATCGGTTACTTTTCTACATTATTTAATACCTTGTGATTGCAGTTATATATATACATGCAATATATGAAATTGACTGTGACAGTGAAATCATAATGGACAATGAATTCATGGTAACAGTGAATTACCAACGCCAATTAATTTATTCTGACAGGGAATTCATTGTGCCAGAGAATTCTTGGTAACAGTTAATTCATGGTGGCAGTGAATTCACTGTAAGTAAATTAACGATGAAAATGAATTCATGGTGACAGTGAATTCACTCTGAAGAAAGAAAGCATTCTCGGTTTAGATTAAAAACTGGTTTAATGATTATAATGATCAAGATTTGGCCCTCAGCTGATTCCAAAAGTGACTCCATACTTGACGCCATAGAAGATCATGTTTTAATCATATTGCCTTATTCCCTTTATACATGAAAGGTTGAAAAGTCTCCAGCCTCGGTCTATAAACATTAAAAGGCCACAATTCATAACAATGATGTGGATTTTCCGTATTCTCGATTATTTTGATTAGCTCACAGCTGTACAAGTATAAAGGCAGATATCAAAGGCATAACTACACCTGCGGAAACAGTGATAATTTCTATAATTGTCTCTGGTTCAAAGCAGACATACACACACACACACACAACTATATATATATATATATATATATATATATATATATATATATATATATATATATATATATATATATATATATATATATATATAAATGAGAGAGAGAGAGAGAGAGAGAGAGAGAGAGAGAGAGAGAGAGAGAGAGGGTGGGGGAGAGAGAAAGCGACACGTGTAGTGTTTGTGAAGCCTTGAATGTGCGTCTAAACTTTACATTCTCTTCTCTCTCTCTCTCTCTCTCTCTCTCTCTCTCTCTCTCTCTCTTCAAATGGCATGTCATTTGAAATATATAATTTACAAATTAATTATTTTTATTTCCCAGCCCCGTCTCCCACACTCAAAATAAAAAAAAAGGTTCACAAGTTTGTTTTCCTATGTGGAATACAATATACGAAATAAAATTATATATTTCAAAAGCAGATTGAGACCGAAGGCGTCTTCTGTTGTCCAGCGGAATAAACTGAAGCTAAAAGAAGAAGAAGAAGAAGAAAAAGATTGGCGATTAATCAAAACCGAAAAACAAGTGACGGTCTGACGACAAAGATCTTTTTTTTTAGACTTTCCGACTGGCAGCAGTCCAGGGTCAGACCCGTAGCCGTAGGGGGTAGTGCCGTCAGTGCACCTCACGTGGTGCGCTGTAGGCATTAACGTTAAGTCCGCTGCAAGCCTGCCTTCGGCCCCTACTGCAACCCCTTTCATTTATTTTACTGTAACTCCATCCCTCTTCTCTGTCTTCCATCCTGCTATCCTGAACCCTCTGCCAATACTTTCTTCATAATGCTTTGAGGAAATTGTCCTCCCGTGACGCCTTTCAAAACGCCTCTATGTCAGTTCCTTGCAGCGCTGAATGACCTCGTAGGTCCCAGCGCTTGCCATCAGGCCTCGCTCTCATATTCCCATTCCAGCTCCAGGATCAGAGAGTCGATAGTCGATGAGTTCAGAATTTGGCGTCAAAATAGAATAGAATATAGAATTGAGGCCGAAGGCCAAGCTCTGGGACCCGTGAGGTTATTCAGCGCTGAAAAGGAAATTGAGAGTACGAAGGCTTGACAGGTGTCAGAGCAGTTGCAATGTGAAACAGATGTCACGAGAGGGTTAAGGAAAGTCAGATGGCAGAGAGAGAATATGAACGGAGCAACAGTAAAACGAGGAAATAATATGTAATAAAGTTAAACAGTAGAAACGATTGCTATCGTTCCTTTATATGAAATTGTTTGGATTCCCCTAAAAAATTTGGTCCCCATCAAACTATTGCTGGGATTTAAATAGCCAGGCCAGTTCCTGTGGTTTACTGAAATCACGTCCATCTGCTGTGATTGTTAAGCACACACACACACACACACATATATGTATATATATAATCAACACACAATCACGTGTGGAACAGACATTAAGTTTCTGACTCACACCGAGATCGAACCCAGGTGTTTCAATTGAAAGGTTCGTTGGTGGAGCCCTTCTTCCTTTCAATTGAAAGACCTGGGTTGGATCCCGGTGTGAGTCAGAAGTGTATGTATGTATGCATCCACGTATAATGTTCGATGTGAGTTGATCATGCATAGTATACCCATCGACATACGACCCACTCGGGCTGTGAGGAGGAGGAGGAGGAGGAGGAGACTGGATGACGACGAAGGCGAAGCTCAGGTGTCGGCAAAATCGCCTCCTGTTTTGCGCACGAGTGATGAATGGCCTCTTAAACAGCAGCAGGCCCTTCACGGCTGCTGCTGCTGTCTGGAAAATTCCAGCGTTTATTGGAATTAGATATTGGCGCCGCTCGTCGAGTAGTGACCTCGACGTTAGAGCGTTGCTCTGAAGCGTCCTCCGTGAATCATACATAAGCTTTCACATGACTTTGTGCGTCGCTGTTTTCACTTCCTGAATTCATACTAACCTCCTCCTTCTCCTTCTCCTCCTCCTCCTCCTCCTCCAATCACAAGACAACACAACACTCAAGTCTGAGTCACAACAGAGCTGCCATTCCTGATGTTAATCACTATTTTGACCCCGCGGCGTGGCAGTGCCGTCAGTGTATCTTATATGGTGCACAGTAGGTGTTACTTAAGGTTCTTTGCAGCGTCCTCTCTGGCCCTTAACTGCAACCCCCTTTCATTCTTTCTTCCATCTTACTTTCCACCCTCTCCTAACAATTGCTTCCCAGTGCAACTGTCTTGAGGTTTTCCTCCTGTTACACCGTCCAGACCTTTTATTGCCAATTTTCCTTTCCAGCGCTGAATGACCTCAAGGTTCCCAGTGCTTGGCCTTTGCCCTAAACCTTATACTCCATTCCGCAAACGATTCATGATGTTAATCCCTGATTTGAAAAGTTTCCATCACTTGATTAAAGGTTGAAATTGTGTTGAACTATGTTGCTCTCTCTCTCTCTCTCTCTCTCTCTCTGTCGATGTCTGACGTTAATCTTGTGGTTTTTATTATTGTGAATCTCAATTCGAAGTCATCAGTTGTGCGCCGTCATCTTACTTTGTCCATAATTGTGACCTCGTTTTGGTGTCTCCAAATGATCGATGTTTCGAAGAAGCAGAGAAGACTGACTGATTCCATGATCGGGAATTAGAGAAATGTAGTAGTGGATGACATCGAATCCACTCGACCTCGGAAGTTATTCCAAAGTCAAGTGAATTCGTTATGAGCGGCTGGCTTTTGCTTAACACTTGTCACCATAAATTGAATTGAATGGAATATAAGATTTAGGCCAAAGCCAATCGCTGGGGCCTATGAGGTCATTCGGTACTGAGAGGGAGACTGGGAGTAAAAGGTTTGAAAGGTGTTAAAAGGGCGAAAACCTCAAAGCAGTTGCATTATGAAACAATTGTTGGGAGAGAGTGGAAAGAGGGATAATATGAAAGGAGGTACAGTAAAAGGAATAAAAGGGGCTGCTGGTAGGGCACGGAGGGATGCTGCTATGAGCCTTCAGTAATGCCTACAGTTCACCGCGTGAGATGCACTGACGTCACTATCCCCCCCTACGAATAAGATGACTTTTGACTTTTGAAAAGAACGCAAAGTGAATGCGCACCAAATCTGTGTTCCTGTCACTTCGAGAGAAATTGCCCGAATCGAATTTGCGGCTCAATTCTCGTTCGACAAATCATTTATCTGGCTCCTTCTCTTCTTCCCCCCTCCCCCCCCCCTCCCCCCCCCTCCTCCTCCTCCTCCTCCTCTTACTCCTTTCCCTGCCAATCATCCCTGTCGGGATGTTCCTTACGGGCAACTTTGAAATGACAGATTATTCGTCAAAATTTCGATCACGAGAGAGGAGTTACTTGCTCCCTCGGATATGTATACATTCCCGCGATCCCCTGACCTTCACCTACGTGCACAATATCTCTCTCTCTCTCTCTCTCTCTCTCTCTCTCTCTCTCTCTCTCTCTCTCTCTTTCTGTTTGTTTTACCGTACCACAGTGAAATTTTTCGAGAAATAATATGTACATATCTATATGTATGTATGTATGTGTGTGTGTGTGTGTATTTTCATTTCCTAATATGGGGCCATTATTATTATCATTCCCCGTAGCAAGGGAAGGAAGGTTCCCGAGGAAAACAAGACAGCTCTCCTCACCGATACATACATATATAGCTACTACTTGATTGTGAAGTTCCACGCTGGACGAGTGGTTTTCGAGCTCGGCTGCCAATCCTGTGGTCCGAAGTTCGAATCCCGGCTCTGCCAACACGGAATCAGAGGAATTTATTTCTGGTGATAGAAATTCATTTCTCGATATAGTGTGGTTCGGATCCCACAATAAACTGTAGGTCCCGTTGCTAGGTGACCAACTGGTTCCTAGCCTTGTTAAAATATCTAATCCTTCGGGCCAGCCCTAGGAGAGCTGTTAATCAGCTCAGTGGTCTGGTTAATCTAAGATATATTTAACTTTTAACTTGATGGTGAAAGAACTCCCTATGAGACAACTTCCACACCGTCGGCCTCTTCATTCGGCTTCACAGACGTTCATGATCTTTAAAATTCCTCTTAAATCTTAATTTTGTCTCCGTGATGGAAGTCAGCAAGATATATAGGAAATGAGAGAGAGAGAGAGAGAGAGAGAGAGACTTATGATGACCTTGAACTCGTTTCATTATGGGTTCTGCATCAAAATATGAGCTTCATTTTCACTCCATTACGGAATCGCTGTCATATTTACAGAACTATTCTAACACACAAAACACATCATTTACAACTATATGTTCTCCTTCAGAAAAATCCGAATCCGTAGGCAGAGATTTGCATATCTCTCCTTATGAGTAGAGATTTGTTGCCAGAAGAGCTGACAAGGTCTCACAGAAGACGTTCTTGGGGCAACTGAACGGACGATTAATTTTATTTGACTCTAATCTGTTTAAAACAGAAAAAAACTCTGATAAGGGTCATTTAAATGTGGGTCATTCATTTTTATGGTGATCATGTTTGGTTTTGCTTCCAATTATTTTGTTTTCTTTGCTAATTCATTGAGCTGCTGTGGCAGATTTCCTGAAAACTTTTGAGCGGACTTTGAACTCTGGAGTCACTGGAAGGGTCGTCAGTGTTAGGTGGAAGATCCCTCTTCGTCAGGATCAGACTCATTGCACATCAAGTCTTTTGTTCTCTCCCTGAAGCAGCTGTGCCAACCACTTCCATTTTGACGCTCCTTTCTCCAATAATAATAATAATAATAATAATAATAATAATAATAATAATAATAATAATAATAATAATAATAATAATAATAATAATAATATTTAGTATAAATAAAAATACTTGCATTATGCTATATATCCCTGTGAACATTTAATATTATTTATTCAGAGAATTGAATTGAAACAAATTCACCGATTAAAAAGCAATGGAAAAAAAGAGTCCACTCTCGTTGTCACCCCCCTGGAATGTTAAGTTACCCCAAGGGGGTGATTTACCCCCAAATCCGCCACGGATTCTGCAAACAAAGAGCTAAACCCGGATATGATCACAGGTGTTGCGGACAATTAACCTTGAGCCGAAATTGGACGACGTCAGGAAGCTAAGACGCAGAACATCGCACATCAGACCACTTCTTCCTTTGATCTAATTCCCCATTTCGAAGTCTATTTCTATTTCAAGCAGAGTTAAATCAAATGCCCTCCCTCCCTCACACCTCCTCGTCAATATCTATTTATTATTTCATTTTTTTTAATAAGTGAGATCTCTTCTTTCGGTATTTCCCTTTACCTCCTCTTGCTACTTCTTCAATCAACACCTTGATATTCTTTGGAAGCTCAATTACAAGTCAATTGTTCCTGGAGCTTGTATGGCAGAATTAAGCGAGTTGATTTTACATATTGTAAGAAAAATAGAAAAGACAATATTTAAACTCAACTCAACTCTTAATTTTGCCATTCCCTTTAACAGAATAAAATAATAATAATAATAATAATAATATAATAATAATAATAATAATAATAATAATAATAATAATAATAATAATAAAATGGCATGGTAGACTATAAGAAAGCCTTCGACATGATACCACACACATGGCTAATAGAATGCCTAAACAAAATATATGGGGCAGAGGAAAACACCATCAGCTTCCTCAAAAATACAATGCGCAATGGAATACAATACTTACAAGCTCTAGAATAAGACTAGCAGAGGTTAATATCAGGAGAGGGATCTTCCAGGGCGACTCACTGTCCCCACTACTCTTCGTAGTAGCCATGATTCCCATGACAAAAGTACTACAGAAGATGGATGCCGGGTACCAACTCAAGAAAAGAGGCAAACAGAATCAACCATCTGATGTTCATGGACGACATCAAGCTGTATGGTAAGAGCATCAAGGAAATAGATACCCTAATCCAGACTGTAAGGGTTGTATCTGGGGACATCAGGATGGAGTTTGGAATAGAAAAAAAATGCGCCTTAGTCAACATACAAAAAGGCAAAGTAACGAGAACTGAAGGGATAAAGTTACCAGAGGGAGCAACATCAAACACATAGATGAGACAGGATACAAATACCTGGGAATAATGGAAGGAGGGGATATAAAACACCAAGAGATGAAGGACACGATCAGGAAAGAATAATATTGCAGAGACTAAAGGCGATACTCAAGTCAAACTCAACGCCGGAATATGATAAAAGCCATAAACACATGGGCAGTGCCAGTAATCATATTACGCGCAGGAATAGTCGAATGGACGAAGGCAGAACTCCGCAGCATAGATCAGAAAACCAGGAAACATATGACAATACACAAAGCACTACACCCAAGAGCAAATACAGACAGACTATACATAACACGAAAGGAAGGAGGGAGGGGCTACTAAGTATAGAGGACTGCGTCAACATCGAGAACAGAGCATTGGGGCAATATCTGAAAACCAGGTGAAGACGAGTGCTAAAGAGTGCATGGGAAGAAGGACTAATAAAAGTAGACGAAGACCAGAAAATATACAGAGACAGGAGAATGACAGACCAGAACAGAGGACTGGCCACAGTAAACCAATGCACGGACAATACATGAGACAGATTAAAGAACTAGCCAGCGATGACATGGCACTGGCTACAGAGGGGAGAGCTAAAGAAGGAAACTGAAAGGAATGATAACAGCGGCACAAGATCAGGCCCTAAGAACCAAATATGTTCAAAAGAAAAAACGATAGACGGAAATAACATCTCTCCCATATGTAGGAAATGCAATACGAAAAATGAAACCATAAACCACATAGCAAGCGAATGCCCGGCACTTGCACAGAACCAGTACAAAAAGAGGCATGATTCAGTGGCAAAGCCCTCCACTGGAGCCTGTGCAAGAAACATCAGTACCTTGCAGTAATAAGTGGTACGAGCACCAACCTGAGGGAGTGATAGAAAACGATCAGGCAAAGATCCTCTGGACTATGGGTATCAGAACGGATAGGGTGATACGTGCAAACAGACCAGACGTTGACGTTGATTGACAAAGTCAAGAAGAAAGTATCACTCATTGATGTCGCAATACCATGGGACACCAGAGTTGAAGAGAAAGAGAGGGCAAAAAATGGATAAGTATCAAGATCTGAAAATAGAAATAAGAAGGATGATGGATATGCCAGTGGAAATTCTACCCATAATCATAGGAAGCACTAGGCCACCGATCCCAAGATCCCTGAAAAGGAATCTGAAAAACTAGAGGCCGAAGTAGCTCCAGGACTCATGCAGAAGAGTGTGATCCTAGAAACGGCACACATAGTAAGAAAAGTGATGGACCCTCCTAAGGAGGCAGGATGCACCCCGGAACCCCACACTATAAATACCACCCAGTCGAATTGGAGGACTGTGATAGAGCAAAGAAAAAAAAATTTAAATTAATAATAATTGTACCAAAAATGACTTGGCATTCGTTTCATTCAACCACATAATATATATCCCTGGGAACCTTTATTATTTATATCAGGGAGCAAAAATGAACGAATTCATCGATTGAACAGCAATGGAAAAGAGTCTTTATTGCGCCTTTTAACTTCCACACTTGTTGTTCCCCCCCCCCTGGAATGCTAAACTACCCTAAGGGAGTAATTTACCCCCAATCTGCAACGTGTTCCCAGATCTGCAACGTGTCCCAGGACAAAAAAGCAAACCCTTGACTGATATCACATGGGCTTCTTACATTCGAAGAGGTTTCATCTTCTTAAAAATAATGATAATAATAATTCTTTAATTTTTCTCAGCTGTCCAAGATGTCCTTGTTCATATAATCGCAATTCCAGACGTGAACTTCCTACAGCTCGGAACACCTTTTCTCCTCATGTGTCAATTCGGTTTTTCAAGACCTTCGAACAATCTGCAGATTTCCACTGATTCCCGGAAACTCTTCTGTAAATGATATTTCAAAAAGTTCGTAAAACCAACATAGAAAATGATGAAATTCCTCGCTGTTACCTAATATTCCAATGAAAGTGTTAATCTTCTCATGACAGCAGTCTAAAATACAAAGAATTTTTTATCGTAAAAAATCTTTCGCGTTTTCATTTGTTGGAATCGATTTATAAAAAGCAGCAACTGCTACCTGGCTTAATATCAGACTGCTCCTCTGCATGATATGATAACCTCACTACCCATCTGCCACTTCTCTGTTTCATTCATCGTATTTGTCCAATTTGCGCCATAAATGGTTCTTTTCTGAACCTTCAAAGAAGAACCCTGTGATACTCCAATACAAAACAGTTGGAATGATGTTCTTGGGAGCCAGGTTATTTGCGCCTCTTGTCATTTTATTATTGTAATCTTGGGTCCTGGTTCAGTCCAGCCAGTCTGATCGGAACAATGACTAAAGTCAGGTTGAAGTAGAAAGGACGGATAATTTCGAATTAACTGATGCAAGCAGGCACAAGCACACACGTTTGGGTGTGCAAGGGGTAGGGAAAGCAAGTTGTTTCTGCAGAGAGAACAGACTAAGCAGACAAAAAACAAGCTAGTTTTCAGTTTATTATAACATATTTCTCATCCCATCTTCACCTAGAAGGGTTGTTAATGACTGAAAGTGGTAGTGTCGTCAGTGTAAATCTTGAAGCACTTATACAATGCCTATACCGAGGGACGAGGGGGTTTTGATGCCAGTCCTCCAAAACTACAAATACCTGAGGGTGCAACAGATATTTGAGTGGGAGGTGGGCGGCATAAACTTATATCCTCTGCAGTGGAGGGGGTGGGCTAAGGCTTCACTGCCTGTCCTAGAATTGAAGATGTCGATGGTTCGTGCCTGTCGGCCGGCAATTTTCTATTATCGCTAAAAAATTCCCCTTCAGTTAAACATATGTTTGAAAATATATTAATTCCGAGGTAAAGACGAATTAGATATTAAAGGACATTTGTAGCTCGATATATGTATATGAATCACGGTAATGTGATATGACTTATATATATATATATATATATATATATATATATATCTATATAATTATATATATTATATATATAATATTATATATATATATATATATATATATATATGTGTGTGTGTGTGTGTGTGTAGTGTGTGTGTGTGTGTAAGTGTTTTACATAATAAATATGGAATGTTAGTCCATATATATAAAGACTAAAACTAAAGAGGTCAACCAGATTGCTTGCGGGAATGTGATCAGACTAGAGACGCTAAAGATGACGATAGCCATAAAGTATGTCGGCTAAGTTGACATGCCGTCACTTGTAGTCATTCAATTGTTTACAAACATTAGTCCAAGCTCCCTGCTTGAGACAACTACCACGACCTATAATTCAAACGGCCTACGTGATATGTAGTGTGTCTCATTTTGATTGTATGTTCATATGTTCGAGCTACTGTCTGTTCCTTTATGACTGGTAACCGAGATGGTAGACAGGGAGAAGAGAGTTAGCTATCGTCATTAGAAGACCTGTACCTCTTTACCTAAGCTTTATCATGTAGAGAGAATAGAATTAGCCATCATCATTGGCAGAAACAATCAAGCTATCATCATTAGAAGACTGTACAATCCTACTTGATCTTCACCATGTAAATTCAGAGAATATAAGTATTTTTGTACTTCGTGGTTTTCTACTAGATCCTCACCTAATCACCGAATCATCATGAGTTTAACACATCGTCGTCATAACCAAAGAAGATAATACCGACTTCGTAAGTGATCTACAACCCAAGACACTCCATTGAATATGGAAGTGCAATACCAACCGACTTAGCGTAAGATTATCGCAAGTCTAACATTACCTCATAGGGCACCTTATTATACAAGGCAACAGCCCTAAAAGTGGTGGCAGCGTCACGAAGACTCTACAACTTCTCCGAAGTAAAACCAGAATAATAAATCCTGAAGTCAACGATGACGGAAGCAAGAGATTCTTCAAGCAACTTAGTATCATCGTTTAGTGAATAACTTCAAGAAACAAAACCGACGTGTCCTTTTTCCTACGGCAACGCAAGCTTCGTCTCTCATTAGAATCATTCAAGAAAACATCGTAGTGAGCGTTCTTTCCGGCAACTTCAAGAAACACCGAACCACGCGTCTGTTACAATTTTTTTTTATTCAATTGGTTTAGTAACTTTGAGTGTTTCCTTTGCAGGTCGAATTTCGTTATTCCTGTGGCTGAAGTTACGAGACATTCTTAATCTTACTTTTTACAGAAATTATCTACATCATTGAGATTTTCGCTACTGCGAGTTTTTTATCTTTGTTGTTCTGTTTTCCAGAAGTTCTACTGAAATATCATAATCATATACTATGTTAATTTTATCATTTTGGGTGATTATTAATCCTGTTACTTAACAAATCATATTAAACAGTGAATATGCGTTACGCAGTGGACGTCTGTATTTATACAGATGCATGGATTAGGGTCGTTATGCACCGTAGTGATAAGAAAACACACAAAAACAAGTGGAACACTCGTACTAATCTAGATAAATTAGAGGTAACACTATTTCGGGTCATGACAATAAATGCTCCTTTGCAAAGTCCCGAGCGCAGTTTTAGCCTTGAGTTTTTTGAGTTATATAAAAAAATCTAACCTCAATGACTCAACTTAACTTTAAAAAATACGGCTGGATTGCAAGGAATAACATGTCTATAAAAAACTTTCATTAGGCTAAATGCGCTGACCAGGATCCCTCATATTTCAAATTTAGCAAAGAATGAAGTAAACAACAGCAAGTACACGATAATGCAGTAGAGATAACTTATTTTTAATAGTAATCGCTCAATTCTTTATAGTTCGTCATTCATATGTTCGTTGTTTTGTTTTATACATAACTAGCAGCAACATAATGCTAAAAACATACAATACGTTGTCGATGGTAATAAAGAGAAGGATCCTAATTATTACAAAAAAGAAATAAGTAAACAGTAGCCCTTTCAGAAACAAACAAATCGTGCTTAAGCACTTGGGTATTGTGTCTTCCAGTCAACGCGGTCAAGGTCAGTTAAATCTCCGAGTTTTCAAAGCAAAGCAAATTCCACACAATAAGCGACTCTAGCAGAGTGGGAAAAGCGATGTTGGATCATACATGCCAATACCTTTTTGAATTAAAAAGGAATTTTCCTATGAATATCACGACCGTATCAAGTAATCAGAGCAGGTTCTAGTAATTTTAATACAATAAGTTATTATAAGTAGTGGTAGATTAAGCCCGACTGTACGCGCCGTAAAAATTAAATATCTTGTTTTATTCCAAGTACACGTAATATCCTGTATTTACGGATTCACCGTCTGTTGTTCGAACTTCCCTAATGAGAAGTCCGGATAAGCGAGCGCTTACAGATACCTCTATAGTTATAAAAAACATTGATCTGTATCTAGTAATTGTAAGATCCATCTAGGGGTATACAAAATATTATCTTACATCCTGCAAAAATAAGGCGTGTTTTCAAGGAAAATTCTTTAAACCTTCAAACATATTAAAATCCAGTTTGAACAAAAAAGAGACAGTTAATCAAATAATAACTTATATAGAGGAACTATACATTTGTCTCATAAATCGTAACATTGTTCAAATGACCCAACAGAATTCTTCCACAACCGAAGTCGCAGTTTGCACGCAAAATCTCGAGAAGCATGCACCCTTGAATGTCTTAGTGCATGTAAAAAGACTTTGCTGGGAAATTAAATTTTAATCCTTCCCGACACTGAAATATAACGATTTCCACGAACAAAGCCCTATACACGGTTGACTCGCAGCAACAAGTTAGATCTAGTGATCCACAAACGTATACATATCGTGGATACGGAAGTTATAAATATCGCATTTTTTTTATTGTTGCTAATTTTTAATCACGCCCAATCAGACGTAGATGAATCTCTTATACTCTATCTAAAGTAACATCTGTAAAGTCATTCAAGCAGAGGTGATTCAGCAGAAATTTTTTTTTTTTTATCTTTTATCTGAATACCAGGAAGTTTCTCCACTAGCGAGTGATCTCTGGGAGAAAAACGGATGTCATTGAAAACAAAATACGGTCTAAGGACAAAACATAAAGCTATATACGTACCTTCGTATAGACTCTCAATGAAATTTCAAAAATAGCGATAAATGACGAAGTTAGAAAAAATGTTAGTAATAGGAGTCATTAGGAAATCAATAAGCCCATATAATTTTCCTCAAACGTCATGCCATTAAAAGATCGGACTTGGCGTATCTGTGTAGATTCTGTCGCTTAAACAAGGAAAACGACTCCGATAGTTTCCAGTGCCATGTACCGACCACATCTTGTCTCTGTTAGGTTAGAATAAATTTTTCACCAGCTTGGACTTACTTAAAGGCTTTTACCTGATACCATTACCTAAGTGATTGTACCTCATATACCGTTTTCAGCACACTCAGGGGACATTATCAATTTTTACGTATGCCTCCGGCTTACGTTGCGCCCCAATTATAATATAGTGTTTGGAGACTTTTAGGGGACACCCTACATGCTTATATGGTTGGTCTTATAATCTTTTCTAAATGCCTTAGAAGTACATTCACATAAACTAGAGCTAGTGCTACAGAGACAAAGACAAATAATCTCAGAGTAAATATCTAAATGTGAGTTTTAAAAAGCCGAACATGTTTATCTAGGTTTTATGTGTCTAGTCAAGGTCTTAAAGTAGTCCATGGTAAGGTGTCGGCTATTCATAACTTTCCGGTACCTATTAACGCAAAAGGGGGATACAGCACTTTGGCGCTGTAGTGGGGTATTACAATCGTATGTAAATATGTAACTCTTCAATCATGGACAGCTCCATTTAACAGATCTTACGAAGAAGAGCGTAGATTTATTATGGTCTAAAAAAAAACATCAACAGGCATTCGATATCTTAAAAGCGGAACAATGCAGCTCACCTAACTTTAAAAATCCCTGATTTAAATAAGGAATTTTTTTTTATTGCAACAGACGTCTCAGACCAAGGGGTAAGAGGGGTACTACTTCAGTAAAACTATGATAAACAGTCTTTCCTATAGCTTTTTATTCATGTAACTAAAGCCCTCTGAAAGTAAATATACAGTAAAATAGGCAAGGAAGGACTAGGTATCTTTAACTCACTAGTACATTTTAAGTTCATAATCTATGGCTATCCTGATAAAGTCCTCACTGAGCATAAGTCACTTACCGAGTTTTTCAAAGGCTTTAATCACAGTCCAAAAGGAACTCGGTGACAAATGATCATTCAGGTCTTTGGAGCCAAGATAAGATATCTACCTGGGAAAGCAATTATCATAGCTGACGCATTATCCCGCAATCCCGCACCATACGGCAAAGAACCATTAATTAGACTAAAAGATATAGAAACATCCGTGCCTATTGTTAAAACCGTATCTAAACAAGAAAATTCCTTAACCCAAGAGATCGCGAGCATTGAATATCTGGGTTGGAGCGCAGAACTGTTACAAACTGAACAAAGCAAGTGTCAACAGCAATAAGCAAAACAAACACTTCGAACGGAAACAGGGTCAGCGGCTAAGCAAAAACAATAAACACTTCGAGCAGAAACCCTAAAGCAAAAGTATATTAAAGTATGTGTATCAGAATAATGTATTCAAATGTAATATATATGTAGGTCCGTGACGAGGAAAACCCGAAGAACACAGCAGATGACTAACGACCAGGTAATAGTAATAATCTCTTTCATACCAATCGTCATAAACTGGTTGCATTCCGTCATTCAGGGTTCCCTATTATGTCACAGAAAGCCAAATCACTGTTTTACTGGCCTACGATGCTTACAGATATAAAAAGCACATAACTAATTGTAACACGTGTCATGAAAACAAGGGATACACTAAGACACCTGTCAGTTTAGGGGCCTATCCTGTGCCAAATCAACCCTTGAAAGAATATACGTAGAATTATTAACAGAATTACGAGTCTGACAGAGGGAATAAACACTTCTTAGTGTTAATAGTTTCTTGACACGTTATATAGAATTAATAGCACTAAAAACAAACACCGCAATTGAGTGCGTTAGGAATATTTATGAGTGCTAAATCAGTAAACATGGAATTCAACACATAATAATCTGTGACTCGGGTGGTGTAAATCAATAATAATCTCCTTAACACGTTGTGTGAATTCCTATCCATTAAGAAAACCAATAATATATTTTATCACCCAGTCAATCGGTTTGGTAGAATAAGAGATAAATAAGAAAGTGTCACTGTCTTACGAGTTACAACTCGTGATATTGGATTCCGAACTGGATTATAGCGGTTCTCGCAGTATTAAATACCTTTATCATTCATATCTTGTATCTATAGAATTGATGCCGCAACTAGCCTTATACGGTACGCCGCTAGAAACACTTTTCCACATATTCAAGCCAACCATTAATTTTATCAAAATATATATAAAAAATATATAAATAAATAAATATAAAAAACAAAAATAAATATGGATACAGTGGAGTCAATATAATACACTCCCGTAAGAAGTCGGAAGGGTTACAAATTATAACAAAAAAGGAATCACGATAAAATCAATAAGCAAAAACGTAACCATAGGTTAATTAAATATCCAAAATATATATGCGTAAAGATTTTGAACTCTAAACTTAACTCTTTAGTAATTGACAAAATAAGCTAAAAGTTCCAAACACATATCAAAACCTACTGACATATTGTCTGTCCGGTGATTTATATTCGTAGTCAAATAAAAAAAATAATAAATAAATAAATAAATAAAATAAAATAAAAGAGATTTTAAAGTCAGGAAGTCTAGAAGTGAAAATGATATCTATGCGAATAATCTTATACAGGGCAAATAGTATATATAAAATTTGTATGGAAACCCTTTTTTCATTAGTTTGAATAAGGAATATCTAATTTAACAGTATTACATTTATTACAATCATGCAGATATCAAACATGAAACCAATATATTGTTCAATTTTTAGTAGACTGTTTTTTTTTCAGACATTCTTTTCGTGTGGTCGACTAAAAAAATTAAAAACAAAAAACAAAAAATTTTATACTAAGTCGTTTCTTTTACAGCAAGTAACGTAACTCTTAAGCTGGTGACGACGTCATCAGTCTAAGATGCCTGTCGCGTTTGCGACTAATCATTGTTCTTTATAACCTCAATAAACCGCTGCGAAGCAGATTGACTGGAGAAAGGAATGCTTAGCTCATGAACTTCACATGTGGTTCATAGGTCACATGACATACCACATAACCTATTCTTATCCGTGTGTGCAATGCAATTTTAGTTAAGGACTTGCAATCGTTTTTAAAAATTAATAAACAAAATAAGCAAATAGAATTTCTATAACAACAAAATGAATTAATTTTTTTTCTGAACCTCATAGACAATTAGAGTCAATAAATCAGCTTATGATAATGGTAAACGGACATTTAGAAGTATCAAGACATGTATATGAAAAATTTACTTGCAACATTAGTCTATCACAATTCAAATAAATCACATTCATGGGAAAATGTCACATTTTCTTGTAAAAAAAAAAAAGAAAAAAAACAGTTTATATAGAAATTAGTTACATAGTTAGTTCTTTCGTTGCATCTCTAGCCCATTAATAAAGTTTTTAAAATTAACCTCAGAGGATGCGCGCGAGAAAATTGAATATGAAACTTTTGTTAGGGGCACATAGGATCAGATTTTATCACAACTTAATTTCAGTTAGCATAGAGAAATACAGAATCATGATTAATATTCTCTTTGACTCTTATGTTGCCTGGCAATCTTACAAATAGCTCCGTTTTCCACTTCTTTGTCTAGTAACTTACTACCAGCAATATCGAATTTTCTTTGGGATTCATATTGATATCTGTTTATTTTTTATAATTATGGATATTTTTACAAGTCATCATAGACCTGGATAGGTTCACTCATTGTTAATGCCATGGATAAAAAAGTTTGTACAGCTGACTCTTTTGAATTCCACAAATATCAGCGAATTCATGTGGGTTAAATCTGGATCTAAATGGCTTTCTCCCCCCCCTGTATTTGGATGTCGTCTGAATTTACTTTGCCCTTGTGACAAGTATAATTTCACTTGCAGGCTGATTAATGGAACCTGGTTACAGTATCCTGCAGTACGAGAGTTTCACATCGCAACTTCAAAAAATCGTTCGTCGCAGCGGACGACTACAGTCGAGTAACAACCGCCTACAATGTGAAAGGAATAAGCACCATCATGGACTTCTTCGACCGACACCGTATCTCGTCGTTAATCTCGTTTTAATGCGGAACGCTCCGGCGGCTGTCGGAAATCGACTACAAAAGGGACATACTTCCGACAATTAAGACCGAAGGATATTCAACTCTACTTTGCTGGTGAAGAACTCGTGCTGGGATGATTTTATTCATCGTGAACGTATTCGTGTGGCTTAGGATGCAGAGAACAAGTATGAGCGCAAAATAGAACGATGGACCCGGCCCAGGCAAATTTTTCCCCTTGTTTTAACCATTTGAAATTGGCCCTTTCATTTGGCGATAGGTGGTTGTCTGGAACTGTGTAATGGACGAAAAGTTGTTCGAAAGCTAGTTAAATGTGAAGTAGTATAACCTCGGTCATGTATCCTATATATATATATAAAGTATCATGTATCCTATATATATAAATAATCATAAATAACAGAATCGAATATATCTTTGCGTGTACGCAATAGGAATCTATTATATAAATGATCATAAATAACAGAATCTAAACATATCTTTGCGTGTACGCAATTGGGAAATCTATTAAAGTGCACATATATTAATCACAATTTTATGAATCCATATAACCTAATGTATAAAAACACTCAAGGTAAGCCCTATAATCAATCTGTTTACCTTTTATCTTACTAATATCTGCAGGTTTAATATATGAGTTAGTATTAATGGATTAATGAATCAGATATATAACAGTTTAGCATAAAAATCAAACGATAATCAATCAGTCATAAACAGTTAATAATTTTTTTATCATTTCATATATGAGAAAAAATTTTTTATCAGTTAAAATTTAAAAATGATTTTATCATGTTAATCTTCATTCTATGCGATTATCAGAGTACATTAGTATTTTCTGTAGCATATGTATCTTAATGAGATGAAGTGAAAAACTGTATCAGTATATATCACGTGATCACTATTATTTACGAATATCATATGCATATTTATGTCTAATATTTTATTACTTGAATCTGATATTTGTACACCCTTGAATATTTTTACTTATAAGTACTTTCCTATTTTCACATAGTGTCTGTATCGCACTCCTATTAAGTCAAATGCAAGTCAAGTTTGAGTAATATTCAGTAGTTGGTTTTGGTAGCTGACCGAGCTAATGTAAGTGTTTACATAATAAAAATAAGGAATGTTTAGTCCATATATATAAAAGACACTAAAACTAAAGAGTCAACCCCAGATTGCTTGCAGGAATGATCAGACTAGAGACGCTAAAGATGACAGTAACCATAAAGTATGTCGGCTAAGTTGACATGCCGTCACTTGTAGTCATTCAATTGTTTATAAACATTAGTCCAAGCTCCCTGCTTGAGACAACTACCACGACCTATAATTCAAACGGCCTACGTGATCTGTAGTAGTGTCTCATTTTGATTGTATGTTCATATGTTCGAGCTACTGTCTGTTCCTTTATGACTGGTAAACCGAGATGGTAGAAGGAGAAGAGAGTTAGCTATCGTCATTAGAAGACCTGTACCTCTTTACCTAAGCTTTATCATGTAGAGAGAATAGAATTAGCCATCATCATTGGGAGAAGCGATCAAGCTATCGTCATTAGAAGACTTGTACAATCCTACTTGATCTTCACCATGTAAATTCAGAGAATATAAGTATTTTTGTACTTCATGGTTTCTACTAGATCCTCACCTAATCACCGAATCATCATGAGTTTAACGCATCGTCGTCATAACCAAAGAGGATAATACCGACTTCGTAAGTGATCTACAAACCCCAAGACACTCCATTGAATATGGAAGTGCAATACCAACCGACTTAGCGTAAGATTAACGCAAGTATAACATTACCTCATAGGGCGCCTTATTATACAAGGCAACAGCCCTAAAATGTGTGTGTGTGTCTTTCAGCCACCCTCATTTTTCCTCCAAGGGTGGACCGATAGTGCCCAAAAATTAAATGGAAAGTTCACAGGGAAGGTGAAACATGACGCACGGACGAACAGGCATTCTCGTACGACCACCCCCTTTAGATGATGTCACGATCATGTAACGAGTTCATTACACAAAAAGAGTTCGTGACGTAACACATCATTTAGTTCATGACTCCTGATCTACACATAACAAGGGCTTCTACAGTATATTTTTCCTCTCTATTAACTTGTCTCAAAAGATAAAATCTATTCCTCAATGGTTCCGCCCACCGGAACAAACTCTCACACAAACACTGACTGCCTGAGAGGAAGGAAGATTCCTTCAGGAAGTTTCACAGCTGCTAAAGTAGCAGCTCTATTCAAGGCGACTTTTGACTCACTAACTTAGCAAGGACATTCTTTAACGTTTGACATCACAATTGCGAAATGCAACATCAACAGAACGATGTTTCGTCACCCTCGCTTTCCGACCATTTTCATAAGCCAGAAAATAAGTAAATGAATATGTATATATATATATATATATATATATATATATATATATATATATATATATATATAATATATATATATATATACTACAGCAGTGATGCATATTCCACCCCTACATCTAAAGTATCATCAGTGTTGACATCAGACCTTAATTTTAGGGAGGACATTAAGAGTTTCCTGTATCTTACTATTCATATCCCAAAAAAGGCTAAGGTGGTGTCACACTCAGAGATAGCAAGCACGAAAGGGAAAGGAAGGCACATGCATGTTTCTCACCTTCTAGAACCTCTCTAGCCCACCTTGTAGATAGATACTGTATCGTCAGCTACTACTTCAATTGGGGCCTTACTCTTACTAGCAAACTGTTTTCATCAAGATCTCTCCTCACAATCATAAGATCTGCATCTCCTTCTTCATTGACTGCAGTCTAAAATACAAAGAATTTTTATTGTAAAAAATATTTTCGCGTTTCATTTGTTGAATCGATTTATAAAAAGCAGCAACTGCTACCTGGCTTCATATCAGACTGCTCCTCTGCATGATATGATAACCTCACTACCCGTCTGCCACTTCTCTGTTTCATTCATCGTTTTGTCATTGCCATAAATGTTCTTTCTGAACCTTCAAAGAAGAACCCTGTGATACTCCAATACAAAACAGTTGGAATGATGTTCTTGGGAGCCAGGTTATTTGCGCCTCTTGTCATTTTATTATTGTAATCTTGGGTCCGGTTCAGTCCAGCCAGTCTGATCGGAACAATGACTAAAGTCAGGTTGAAGTAGAAAGGACGGATAATTCGAATTAACTGATGCAAGCAGGCACAAGACACGTTTGGGTTGTGCAATGGGTTGGGGAAAGCTAGTTGTTCTGCAGAGAGAACAGACTAAGCAGAAACAAGCTAGTTTCACTTATTATACATATTTCTCATCTTTCTTCACCTAGAAGGGTTGTAATGACTGAAGTGGTAGTGTCGCAGTGTATCTTAAGCACTACAATGCTACCGAGGACGAGGGGGTTTGATGCAGTCTCCAAAACTACAAAATACCTGAGTGCAACAGGTATTTGAGGTGGGAGGCGGCATAAACTTATATCCTCTTGCAGTGGGTGGGTGGGGGGCTAAGGCTTCACTGCCTGTCCTGGAATTGAAGATGTCGATGGTTCGTGCCTGTCGGCCGGCAATTCTATTATCGCCTAAAAAAATACCCCTTCGGTTCAACATATGTGAAAATATATTAATAACGAGGTAAGGCGAATTAGATATTAAAGGACATTTGTAGCTCGATATATGTATGAATCACTGTAATGTGATATGACTTATATATATATATATATATATATACACACATATATATATATATATATATATATATATATATATATATATATGTGTGTGTGTGTGTGTGTGTGGTGTGTGCTTTCCACGCCACCCCTCATTTTTCCTCCAAGGGTGGACCGATAGTAACCCCAAAAATTATATGGAAAGTTCACAGGGAAGGTGAAACATGACGCACGGACGAATAGGCATCTCGTACGACCACCCCCTTTAGATGATGTCACGATCACGTAACGAGTTCATTACACAAAAGAGGTTCGTGACGTAACACATCATTTATTTTCATGACTCCTGATCTACACATAACAGGGGCTTCTACAGTATATTTTCCTTCTATTAACTTGTCTCTAAAGATAAAATCTATTCCTCATGGTTCCGCCCACCGGAACAAACTCACACACAAACATGACTGCCTGAGAGGAAGGAAGATTCCATCAGGAAGTTTCGCAGCTGCAAAAGTACCAGCTCTATTCAAGGCGACTTTTGACTCACTAACTTACCAAGGACATTCTTTAACGTCTGACATCAGAATTGCGAAATGCAACATCAACAGAACGATGTTTCGTCACCCTTGCTTCCCGACCATTTTCATAAGCCAGAAAATAAGTTTTTAAATATGTAATATATATATATATATATATATATATACTATATATATATAATATATATATATATATATATATATATATATATATATATATATATACATATATATATACATACATACAGCAGTGATGCATACTTCCACCCCTACATCTAAAGTATCATCGGTGTTGGCATTACCATCTCCAAAAAAAAAAGGACATCAGACCTTAGTTTTAGAGATGACATTAAGAGTTTCCTGTATCTTACTATTCATATCCCAAAAAAGGCTAAGGTGGTGTCACACTCAGAGATAGCAAGCACGAAAGGAAGGAAGACACATGCATGTTTCTCACCTTCTAGAACCTCTCTAGCCCATTTGTAGATACTGTATCGTCAGATACTACTTCAATTGGGCCTACTCTTACTAGCAAAAACTGTTTCATCAAGATTTCTCCTCACAATCATAAGATCAGCATCTCCTCATCAGCATGGCTCACTCCACCTCAGAACCCTGGGATTAAGCCCTGGTATTTCCCCCCCCCCCCCCCCCCCTAAAGGCAACCTGGACTATGTCGAGATCTTCAAAATCATTTAGTTGTTTGGGAAAAAAGTAATCATAATCAGGCTCTGAGCGACATCAATATTTTTTGTAAAGGTATTGTTGTATGGTTGCAATGGCCAAGCCTTCTCCCCTAATGTACCCTAAGAGTTTCTCCCAGGCGTATAAAGAAATAAAAAAAAAAAAAGACGAAAACAGTGCAAGTAACGAAAGCAGATAAGACTAATGCGGGGTGGTAATAAAATGAAATAAGAATGAAAAAGTAAATAAGATAATGACATTATTAAATGATAGTGATATTAAAAGAAACTGAGGTCTGATCCTACACAGACAGTGAATTCTCATTTTAGTAAACAAATTAAATCAATTCTAAAGGGCTTGGACCATTTGATTAAACAGTTTACACCGCAATGCGCCTCCCTACCTTATATGTATGGTTTAGTCAAGACACAAAATCAATAACCCTATCAGAACAATCATTAGTTCCGTGGGCTCAGTGACGTTTAATTTATCTAAATGGCTTATACAAATTCTTAACCTTGGTAGAAACAATGTTGATTTTTATAAAACAATTTGATAATTTAAATTTTGAGTTTTGATTTTTATATGGTTAGTTTTTTGATGTTGTTTCTTTATTTACAAAAGTGCCTGTAGATGATTTACTTGAATTTTTGGAGGATGAATTAGAACGTTATGATGTTCCCTTAACTGTAGCAAACCTCATTAGTCTCATAAGGTTATGTATCAAAGATGATAAATTTTGTTTTAATGGGGAATTTTTTTGTAAAAAAAAAGTTTGGTATGGTTATGGGTAATCCCTTATCTCCTGTCCTTAGCAATATTTACATGGAAGTTTTGAGACAAAACTCTTACCAAGAATTTTACCCCCCCAAAAATTAATATGGTTTAAGTATGTGGGGATAATATTTTCTGTATTTGGCCAGCTCACGAAAATCTCCAAGACTTACAAATCTCAATAATTTAGCTCTTATAAAATTTACTGTAGAGGAAAAAAGAAATTGTAATTTGAATTTTCTTTATGTAACTGTCCACAGAAATAATGAAAATTTCACCTTTTCAGTCTTTCGAAAATCAACTAACATTGACTCTTTTGTTCATTACTACTCCAATCACCATCAAAATGTTAAATTCTGTTTTTACTGGGATGTTCCTAAGGGCTTTGCGTGTCTGCAGCCCGCAGTTTATTGACGCTTAAATTAAAACTATTATGATATTTGCATTGAAAACTTAAATACCCAAGGACTTTGTAGATGTGGCATGGAAAAAGAGCTTTTTTTTTTTAGAAAAACATTTTATTTAACGAATGACAAACTTGAATTTAGTAAACATAACATTTTTAAATTACCCCCCCCCCTATGATGAAAGGTTTTTAGATACTCCTAGAATTTTAAAGCTTTTTAACATAAATGTTGTTTTTCAGTAATATTAATGTCAAGAGTTAGTAATCAAAAATTCTCCTAAGAATCTTCCAGCTGCATATATGAAATTCCTTGCCCCAAAAGTGTGATAAAAGTCTTTTACGGACAGACCGGTAAACCTCTTTCACACATCTCAAACAGCACCAATATTCTGTGAGAACTGGGCAAATATCGAATGCACTATTCGTACATAAGAGAGATTTAGACCATCCTATTCACTGGAGTCAAGCAAGAGCCTTAATCAATGACACAGTTAGAAGGAATATCATTGAATCTTGTTTCATCAAATCAAATAAGGGAAAAGTTCTAAATATAAGCCTTGGTTTATTTAAACTTGATGCCTTCATAATGAAAAAAAATTGTAGATAAATAAAAGCAACAAAATTAATATATTAAGTTTTTACATGTTTTTGACTGTACGGATACTTTATAGCTTCTGTTAGGGTTAAATCTATGTTTTGGTTTGTGACCGTGTGATATCCGTATGAACCTTGCCCCATGAAACTTTACCCACGGCCCGAAGGTGGCCTGTCCTAAATCGTTGCCAGACGCACGATTATATCTAACTTTAACCTCAAATAAGTTAAAGCTACAAAGGTTTAGACGGCTGCATTTAGTATGGTTTGATGATTGGAGGGTGAATGATGAACACACCAATCTGCAGCCCTCTAGCCTCAGTAGTTCTCTAGATCTGAGGGCGGACAGGAAAGTGCGGACGGACAGACAAAGCCATCTCAATCATTTTCTTTTACAGAAAACTAAAAGCATTTGTTATTTGAGAAAGGTTGTCAGAACTAATTTCAAATTAAATAACGTGAATTTCTGAATACTAATATAATTTTTACTTTGCTGTATCGAAAGCACGTGATTGTGAGTTACTTACGGGTAATATCGTATTTTTATACATTACGACAACAAAGAGATTAGTACTGCCAAATACACAGACAACTTATCGAGATCTGACGAGTATCTTAGCTAAGGGCCGAGTTGATGAAGACTACTGTGTCTGTATTGTTTTTGTCATCTTCCTTTCATTTTAATCTTTCATTATCATAATCTCGGAGATGAACTATTAAAGTTATGCTTAAACACTTCAGAAATGGTGATCGAATTATATTAACTGTTTTAGGTAACTATCGTTCTGGCAGAAATTTGCTTTGAAATTTGGAAATTGGGTCGAAACAAAAGGCTTATGATGATTTCTCTTCACCAGATTAAACTTGCAATTGTTTTTCCGGTGGAGAATGGCCCATTTGGTGCTTCGATTAGAATGAAAATACTATTTTTTTTTTTTTCGATACATAAAACAGTAGTTTCAAGGTTAAAAGAAATTTTTTTTAAGTCATTTTCTTTTTATTTGAAATTCTTGCAAGAATAAAATATCAGTAGGGCGTTATTGTTTCTCATGGATCCGAAATACAGTATTTAAAAAATATTTTATTGATTAGTTTTGATAGAGTCCATATACAATAAACAAAAACAAAAAAAATGTGATTTGCATATACTTGTTATTCAATGCCATAATTTGACATTCATAAAGATTGCATCATCGTTAAAGAGAGAGAGAGAGAGAGGAGAGAGAGAGAGAGAGAGAGAGAGAGAGAGAGAGAGAGAGAATAGTGTTGTATGCCTAGCGTTTTGTAACGTACGAAGGGATTCCCTTTTATAACTTTTTAATAAGTTTGGGACGACAACAATCTTTTTCTTATCTCGAACAAACCCAGTAAAGTTCTGGAGGCTGTCATATATACAGGAACCTCTTTTTCTTTCTTTCCCTTTTTCTCCGCCAGGTTTGGTTGTAATCACTCTTGATTATAAGGTGGAGACAGTTGTGCCTTTTTCCATTTGTGTAATCTTGTTTTTTTACCTGGGAAAAAGGAAATTCATATAATATACATCGACTTTCCAAGTGTTTGTTTGATATTACAAATTACCTGATGTTCTATAGTTATTCTGATACTGGAACTGAGAGTCTTACTTGCTCGTTGTGGTAATATTTCAAACTGTGTCTAGGATGTAGCGAAAGGTTTATTTTAGCTAGTCGTGTATTTAC
>NC_061109.1:727977-754335 GCF_015104395.2 Macrobrachium nipponense
CTCTCTCTCTCTCTCTCTCTCTCTCTCCCTCTCTCTTTGCCTGTCCGTGTATCTATTTCATTTATATACTATATATATATATATGTATATATATATATATATATATATATATATATATATATATATATATATATATATAAAGAAAGAGACGGACAGCACTTTTACATATGGTAGGCATAGTTAAAACCACTTTAGTTTATATATATATATATATATATATATATATATATATATTATATATATATATATATATATACTATAGTGTGTGTGTTGTGTGTGTGTGCGCGTGTGTGTGTACTATGCGTATATATGTATGTATATATCCAATGATATTACTTGGCAGATGATATTAATTTTATTAGCAATATGTACTTGAATCGCAAAAATATGTAGCTATACAAATACAATTAATTGCAGTATATGGGTAACAGGCTAGAATAAAACTTTATTTCAATTATTTTTTAGAATGATGAAAACTGATGCAACCGTTTTTTGGAAATATGAAGGTTTTCTTCGGTAAAATAGATGGTCTTAGAAATTGACATTTTTTTTTTTTTTATGAAATAGTTGATACGTTTCCTGACTGTCGCATATCATTGTACTTGCAGGTTTTTGTGAACAGCATTTTCATCCGATGGTATTGTGAGGGAAACTTCTATTGTGGATGAAAAACTGGGAGGAAAATAACTGCAAAATTAAAGCATCCATATATTAAAGAAAATGCTGTTCCCACAGTGTTTCCAAACTAACCTCAATATTTGAACCTAACTGAACATCGAAGAGTGTCACCCGATTCTAAAAGACAAAGAATAGAAGAAACCGCAGTCAAAGTAGCAATTGAATGTAGTATATCAAATGCAAAGGCATACGAAACGCAAATTGTATTTAGGGATTTGCAAGAACTTTCGAGGAAACTTAAGCTGGATAAGTACTGGGACATAATTCATAAAGAATCTTATCTCTTGATCAGTCACATATCGCTTTCACCTTCTCCTAATATGATGATGTCTGTACTAATACATCCTGATAAATCTGTCCAGGCGTATATCGATAATGTACCCGTACGTGAGTTGCATGATTATATCATTCCTTCTCATGTGCAAGATACAAATACCATCGAAGTCATGTTACAAGAAATAAGAAAGTATGACAGACAAAATAGCTCTTCCATAAACCCCGTTGCTATTATTCAATTAATTTTAACTTTTCTAATCACTATAATAGACCAACCATTCAAGCATTCAATGACTTTGGAATTTATCTTTAAGCAACTAAACTTGATGACTCAAAAGTGCATTCAGTATTCCACAGATCCCTTGCTTTCTTCATCTTTGCATTGCAATATTTCACCTCGAGATTACAGATTCTTTAGGGATAGAGGATGGTCAATTTTACCCAGTATGTCAACGATCAAGCGGGTTTTTATATCTAAGCAACTTAGTCCAGAAACAGAGCAGTATGATGATCATTTTCTTTCGTATATCAGGCAAAAATCAAAATCATTACAACCCACAGACAAAACAGTAACGTTAATGATTGACGAGGTAAATTTAAAGTCTTTTTTTTGTTATAAGGGAGGTGCTGTAATAGGATCTACATTTAACAGCAATGAAGCACCAACCACTGCATATGCTTTCATGATAGGCGCTGTTCTATCAAAATTTCGAGTTGTGGTACATATTATTCCGGTAAAAACTATAAAAGCAGAAACTCATTCAAGTTATAAAAAAAGTAATACTAGGGTTGGAAAAAATTGGGTTTAAAGTAATCAGTGTCATTACTGATAATAATGCGATAAATGGAAAGGCGATGTCGCATTTTGCAACCCCACCAAAGCTGTCAATTGCCTACCCCCATCCAGCTGCAAAATCCAGACCTTTGTTTTTCTTGTTTGATAGTGTACACTTACTGAAGTGTGTCAGAAATATCTGGTTGGGTCTCAAAGATGAATCCAAAACAATGGTATTTCCAAAATTTCCATTCAGCGAAATTTGTAGCGAACCAAATGTATCCTTTGCTCCCTGGAAATCATTAGAGGATTTGTATTTAGTAGAGTCAGAATTACTGTTAAGACAATCTATAAGTTAACAATAAAAGCATTGCGGCCATCGACATTTGAAAAACAAAACGGGAATTTAGTCCTAAAAATTTTTAATGAATATATTATTCAAGCAATGCGAAATATTGGAAAAGAGAAAAAAATGCCTAATTACAATGATACAGCAAATTTTATAGATATTTTGGATTTGGTGGTCAATAGTTAATGTAATGTCAATATTCAAAGGGAAAAGAATTAATAATGAATACTGTACCCCACTTACGTGTGATGAAAATGAATAGAAAAATACAATTTTCTGTTAAGATTTTTTAGACTGGTTAGATAATTGGGGAGAAAATTCCAGGAGGGAAATTAACGAGGGAAACATTCACAGCATTAAAGCCACACACGTCGTATGCAATTGTAGAATTAACCAAATATTGTAAAGATGAGCTTGTTAATCTGAGTTATATTCTTCAGGAAAATTTCAAACAGATCATGTTTGGAATCCAGAGGTTTGGGGAATATCGACAACTTGGCTGGGGAATTAATAAATATCAGTTAGGCAAATGTTTGAATGCGAGAACAAAATTAGGAAAATATCATTAATGAAAATGGTTTTACCATTCCAGGGAAAAGGTATCACAGTAAAAAATTTTACTGAAATAAATTGGACGAACATGAGTAACTCTGAAATAGATGAATCTTCTGATATTGATATTAAGGTAACACAACATGATATTGAAGGATGTAATGGCGTTCTTCCTGTTATAACTTATTTAGCAGGTTACTGTTGTTACAGTGTAAATAAAAAAAAATGAAATGCAAATCATGCTTAGATCTTAACAAGAGCTGAAGTTACCAATGAAGAGAAAGACCAGGATTGGAGTTTAGATTATACAAAGGGTGTCAGCAGAGGGTCCTTGTTTTCCCTGAAAGCGCAACAAATAAATATAGTGAGATACAACTACATAATTGTAAATAAACTCACTCAGAATGACACTTTCAAATCTTCAAGAAACCAGAGGCAGCTTGTTATGAATATCACTCTTGATATTCTGAAGGAAGATGATGCTCTTTCATTAGGAAGAATGTGAGGAATGGTCATCCATTAGAGAAAATAGAAAAAGATGATTGTCTGGGCATCAACGATTCTCTCTTTAAGAAATAACTATTGTCAGAAGGAAAATGACTACTTCCAAGCACAAAAAACACAAGTAGTCTCAAGAAAACGAAGAGAAAACTCGCAAGACTTTAGCAAAGTAAGCGCATATTATTATTTTATTGCATGGTTTTAGTAGCATATATATATATATATATATATATATATATTTTATATATATATATATATATCTATATATATATATATATATATATATATATATTATGATATATAATATATATATATATCTATATATATATATATATATATATATATATATATATATATATATATATATATATATATATATTATATATATATATATATTATATATATATATATATTATATATATATATATATATAGATAGATATATATATATATATATTATATATATATATATATATATATATATATATATATATATATATATAGATATATATATATATATATATATATATATATATACTAGTATATATATATATATATATATATTTATATATATATATATATATATATATATATATATATCTATATCACACTTTTTGCAAGGAATTTCATATATGCAGCCTGGAAGATCTATAGGAGAATTTTTTGATTACTAACCCTTGACATTAATATTACTAAGAAAACAAACATTTATGTTAAAAAGCTTTAAAATTCTAGGAATATCTAAAAATCTTTCATCATAGGGTAATTTTAGAATGTTATGCTTACTAAATTCAAGTTTGTCATTAGTTGAATAAAATGTTTTTTCTAGCTCTTTTCCATGCCACATCTTATTTATGAAGTCACGTGCATCTACTGTGATTTTTTTTAAGCATATATATATATATATATATATATATAATATATATATATATTATATATATATATATATATATATATATATATATATATATATATATATATATATATATATATATCTATATATATATATATATATATATATATATATATATATATATATATATATATATATATATATATATCTATATATATATAATATATATATATATATATATATATATATATATGATATAATATATATATATAGATATATATATATATATATATATATATGCTTAAAAAAATCACAGTAGATGCACGTGACTTCATAAATAAGATGTGGCATGGAAAAGAGCTAGAAAAACATTTTATTCAACTAATGACAAACTTGAATTTAATAAGCATAACATTCTAAAATTACCCTATGATGAAAGATTTTTAGATTATTCCTAGAATTTTAAAACAGCTTTTTACATAAATGTTGTTTTCAGTAATATTAATGTCAAGGGTTTAGTAATCAAAAATTCTCCTATAGATCTTCCAGGCTGCATATATGAAATTCCTTGCAAAAAGTGTGATAAAGTCTATTACAGACAAACCGGTAAATCTCTTTCACAACGTCTCAAACAGCATCCAATATTCTGTGAGAACTGGGCAAATATCGAATGCATTAGTCGTACATATGAGAGATTTAGACCATCCTAATAACTGGAGTCAAGCAAGAGCCTTAATTCCATGAAATGACACAGTTAAAAGGAATATCATTGAATCTTGTTTCATCAAGTCAAATAATAGAAATGTTCTAAATTTAAGTCTTGTTTTATTTAAACTTGATGCTTTCATAATGAGGAAAGTTGTAGATAAATATAAGCAACAAAATTAATATACCCAGTTTTTACATGTTTTGGACTGTTAAAGATACTTTGTAATTTCGGTTAGGGTCAATCTGTTTAGGTTTTGTGACCGTGTGATATCCGATAATCCTGGATTATCTCTTTTAAATTTTTACCCTTTCCTTGACAATTAACCATCTGGTATTCTTGATCTTGGTTTGTACCTGAAACTCTCCAATTGTACTCGCTTGAATTTCTGACTATCATTTTCCTGTGGAATTCGCATATATATATGTAATATATATATATATATATATATATATATATATATAATATATATATATATATATATATATATATATGTGTGTGTGTGTGTGTGTGTGTGTGTGTGTGTGTGTGTGTGTGTGTGTGTGTATGTGTGGATACATGTTTTTTGTTAGAGGTCAGGCCCATACACACACACATATATATAATCACTGCAGACTAGGCCTATAGGGGAACTGCAGTATAAATATAAAAAACGAGCCATGCTAACTACCTCTGGGGTGGTGGGGAAACGTTAGCTAGTTAAATATATAATGTGTATGTATGTAAGAATGCATAAAAACTTCAGGTGATGAGTTCCTCACATAATTACAATGTCACCAGCCCAGTCCCTAGTCGTTTGATTAGCCAGGATCAAGCCTACTTAGGACGACGCGGCCAGAGGGTGAAATGGCCTTCCACTCTCGGTGGCCACGTTCCAAGTGTCTGAGGAAAAGTCTAGGGGTAAAGTTTCCAATATTCGAGTAGTAGCAGCGTCATTAAGATACTTGTGAACGAGTTCATTCAAGCGATCGCTTACAAGGGAAGCGTGTAGTTACATATGTCTACTTTTTTATATAAAAAAGGCCGTTAAGTATGTTTTTATAAATAGGACTGTCCATAGTTCTATAAAAGCGTTGTCTATAATTTTATACAACAGATTTGTAGGTTGGACCTGAATAATTGCTATTCAAGTTTTTGCTTTCCTTTAAAAGATGTTTTTTACTTTTCCTTATTTGTTAAGGACAGAAATTTTTGCTATACAGAACAGAAACTTTGCGTCTGATACTCATTCTACTGCAGTTATTCTGAGTGAGGCCAAAGCTAAAATGAAAATAAGAGAGAGAGGTCCAAGTTCTGATAATAATCTAACATTGGCTATAAATTTTGAGATCAATGGCACAAACCTTCTTTTCAGAGCCGATATGCAGAGTGAGGTCAAGGTCAAAAAGTTATGCTCAAACTTGAAAGGTCAAATATGAATATAACATCAGTCCTCATTTTAAAACTATATGTAATGGATTTCATGTTTGTTGCAGGTACTCCACTATTGAAAGGTGTGTGCTGAATGAGACGAAAATCGAAGTTCAGGTCGTACTGAGAGGTCACAGCTCCAAAGGGTAAGTTTGTTTATTTGATTAGTTCCATATGTTAGCAGGATAATGCAATGTCGTTTGATTGAGTTTTACTTAAATGTTGCCAGATATTTTGATTATGACAGGGATATCATTTTTATCGAGAAAAGGCCTTTCGGGACTTCTTTTACCCTCCCTTGCCTGACGTTTGCGGTCACTAGATGCTCTTAGACATTTTTTTTTTTTTTTATGAAACAACTGCATTCCATTATAGGTCGGGGAGATGATACGTTATTGTAGGTTGAATGTGAAATAAGTTTTTTTAACTGAACAACGAAACTACCTTGAAAGCCTCATTTGCATAAACAAATAAAACGACGAATAAAAATGAAGGCTCCTCTTACCTCACACCCGACTCCCCCTCCAACCTGCAACCCCCAATCACCCCACACACCAACCCCCCCCCCCCCTCCCACCCCCCGTCGCCCCTCTCCAACGTCTCCAACCTTGCAGGAAAAAAAGGTAAAAAAACAGAAAATTTCAACCATTGAATTGCAAATAAAAATATAGATTCCTCTTACATTAAACCCACCAACCCTACCCACCCCACAGCGTCCTCCCCGACTCCCCCTTCCAACCTCTCCAACTTCTCCAACCTCCCGGGGAAAAAAAAAAGCGAAACGTTAAAAACCTTGAAAATTTGCTTCAAGAATTAAAATGCGAAATAAAAGTAAAGGCATCTTTTGTCTTAAACTCCCAACCTACGAACCCCACCCACAAACATAGCCCTCCTTCCCTCTTCCAACCTCCCAATAACCTCTGCAACCCCCTGTAAAAAAAAAAAAAAAACAAAAAAAAAAAAGTAAATAAAAAACCCCTGAAGAATTTATGAAGCCTTCAAAACTTTAGATGTTCTTTTTGCAGTGTCCATTTCTTGCTGCGTTTTGGAGGCAGCAGAGGAACACCTGCGATGCGAGAGCGGACGATCCCATCCGTCGTCCAACGCCCCTCAACCCTACCCTTGACGGTGTCTTCCTTAGAGGAATTAAAAGAACACTAAGAGAAAAGTTTAATGAATGTATTTTATGGTCTCTTACATTGAAACGAGGCTTCCCATTTCTCTCTCTCTCTCTCTCTCTCTCTCTCTCTCTCTCTCTCTCTATTATTTGACCTATGTAATAACTCTCTCGGAGCCTGACACTATTTGTTTGCGATTACACACCACGCAATAAACGGGAGGATTCCTTTCATATGCCCTGCCCCCTTCCCCCCTGAAACAGATGGGAAAATTCACTTCAAAGAACAATAATAACCCCCTGTTCCATTGAGAGAGAGAGAGAGAGAGAGAGAGAGAGAGAGAGAGAGAGAGAGAGAGAGATCATATAAAAGTACCTGACGTGTGGAGGAAACCTTTAGTCAAATAGAAATAAAACACCCTTTCTCCTTTCTCTTATCAACTGGGGAGAAGTAGACAGATCTCTTTCTCCGGAATTCTTCAAACATCGCTGCATCATCCTTTCCAATCTCCGTTCCCCTCTCCGGCCCCTTATATTACATTGCAGGCAATTTACTTATATATATCCGAACCAATTAACATGAGTCTCTTAACTATGGCCTTCATTGGAATTGAATGGGCGAGCTTGCTATATTTCTACCTCTGCAAACACTGCAATGGGAATATCCAGAATCCCTTGATAATAGTCCCGACTGAAATCTATTTCTTCGAATATTGGATAAGCTGGAATTTAGAGAAAGATTTTCATTTAAATGATTTCTACTGAGTTTATCGGTCATGTTTTTCTTCAGGGTAAAACACATCGTATTTCTTTTCGTTTTTAGGAATTGTCATCAAATAAGTGGAATTGCAGCTATATGAAAAGTTATAATAGAAATGCAGTTCTTAGTAACGTAATGGTCGAGGACTCATATTATTCCGAATAATATTGCAAATTTCCTTATTCGTGCACAGCGATAATGTAAGAGTTTCGTTTGCTTCACATATATGAAACTTGCCTCTCGGGTTTAATATTTCAAATACCTACGATAGTTTTCGGTATTTGTAAAGACCATTTTCGACTAAATGATGTACGTAACATCAAAAAATAATAATATTTGAGTTATTTTCTGCATTTTTAGTTATTTGGCTTAGTTTTCCTCTCCATTGATTTCAGTATCTGTAACGTCAAAATAATAAACATAATCAAGTTACTTTTCAAACTTTATTTATTTGGAATCCGTGCAACATATATAGTCTCCCATCTCAATGGATTCAACTTCATTGTTGAAACTTGGGGACAGGAAAGGAGGCGAGGCAGGAAGGGAAGGTCAGATGCCTCGAAGCCTGATTCGCTTCTGTTTAATGTCTGTGCCTCAGAGTTTCCTGACTGCAGCAGCTTGGTAATTAGGAAGGCAATCCGACAAGGTCTAATTTGATGCAGAACAACAACTTTCCTCCCGACAATGAAGGGAACTAGACTTCGTAAGTCTATGATTATGGGGTTAATGTGAGAATCTGTCGTGGATTGACGCTTAGAAAAAGATTTCTATGAGATTTGAATGTTGTATCTAACTCTGCCATTATTTGCGGTTCTTTGCAGCGTTCCTTCGACCCCTAGCTGCAACCCCTTTCATTCCTTTTACTGTATCTCCGCCCATATCCTCTCTTTTCCATCCTACTTTCCTCAACCCTCTCCTATCAATTGTTTTACAGTGCAACTGCTTTGAGGTTTTCCTCCTGTTACACCTTTCAAACCTTCTACCTCCGTATTCTCTTCTTTTCTATTCTATTCCATTAGCACACTACCAACTACCACAGCAAATGACAATTTAATACTCATTTCCAATCAAGGGCTCACATCACATCTACGCAACAAGGCGACAACAACTGGGCTACTTTATCCACTGGAAAATGGCGCGTGAATAGTCTCATTTGTCCTATCACCCGGGATCATCAAATTTGCACTCCGGTTCGTGACGAGGAATACATAGCGTTTAGTGCTCTCCTGCCGCAGCTGCCAGGTCAGGACGTTGATGATGATGATGATGATGATGATGATGATGATGATGGCTGTCTAGTCCCCGAAGCGACGCTTCTGATGGCCTCGTGATGAGGAGGGAGGAAGTGATTTCGCTTGGTCTTGCGTAGATAGATAGATAGATAGATAGATAGATATATAGATAGATATAGGACAATGAAGAGAGAGAGAGAGGAAACAGTTTGTGTATACTGCTTCATGGAGACATTTCCATAACTACTTGAGGCTCCAAAGTTCATCATGAATGAAATAGGTAGTTTCGAATGGCCCTCACATATTCGAAGCAAAACGACTATCTGGGAATAAATAATTTCTTCCACATAAAGTGGCAACTCAGTCCAATATGATTTAGGATTCAAATAAAAGAATTGTCGAATTGGATCATTACCCGGAAGGTGTGATCCCATGGCAAGTATATATTGCAGTATTTACACAAGTCACTTACCCATTTATTTGAGATCATAATTAATATTTATAAACAATAAATACTTATTTTGATTATTAATTCTTTGGTGGTTAATAAGGTTTTATTTCTTTATTTTTCATAGATTTAAATATAGCTTTAGAAAAATGTGTTATTTATTTTGTCGGATAGGTATGATCTTGCAGTCTTACAGCCGCGCTGTCATTTTTGAATTAAATTCAAGTGATATCAATAAGTCACATTCTAAAACAATTATAGTATTCCAAACGAAGAGCAGTATTCTACTGAAACTGAATGATCTCGTAGATATATATTTATAAATTAGTGAAAACCCCTGATGTACTTCCCAGCCCCGTCATTTAAGATGTGTAAAATAAGGAAAATAAGGCAGAAATGAAGATGAATGACAAACGAGAAATGCAAAGGAGACGGGACGGAAATGAGCCCTTGTCTGCCCTCCTTCCATAAACTCCGTCGTTCATTGATGGAGACGTCAAGGAAACAACGAAAGGAAATAAAGCGAAAGTCTCCTCGGAGTAATGGGGGGAGGGGAGGGTGGAAGTAGCCATTCAGAAGACTTTGAAAAAGGATTTAGAGGGAATTAAGGAAGGGTCAATAGGACGTGGATACTACATGCTAAAGGAGAGAAGTAGCTGGGAGCTGGGGATGGGGGTTAGGGGACCTGATGGGGAGGGTGCTTGAGAAAAGGTGAAAATCTGAGGCGAAATTATGCTTGTGACCAAAGTGCACAAGTGGCTTTTATTAAACAGGGTTTTAGCGGGACAGACTTCGGTTGTTTTTCTAGTGAAAAAATGGTTGCTGTTCTGAGGAAATTGCTTTTCATTTTTTGTGGGGGTAGAAATTTAGGGTCGTTTCTTAAAAGTATCGTGAAAAAGTGCTTGAATGTTTCTCCCCTAGTCACGCGCGCTTGGGTTAACGGGTCTTGACGGATCAACGCTAATGTATTGGTGAATGGAAATGACTCATGGAAGATGAAGCAGAGGAGGAATAGAAGAACGAGAGAGAGAGAGAGAGAGATCTATAAGAAAACTTGGGAGTTGTAACAGCCAATTTGTGCCCTAAACTTGAAAATATGGTGTACATAAGGGATTAAATTGACTCCTTTGAAATACCTGATGATAAATGCACACACACAACTATATGTACATTCATGTACATAGTACGTAGTATACATTTATGTACGGGCAAAGTATAAGGTTATGCTAATACTCTCAATTCATTCCTTGGCTCCCTGGAAATCTCAGATTCCAGAGAAGGTCATGTCCGCCTTACGTAATCCTTCGCGTCTATAGAAAGGTGGTAATGAATACAGCGGATGATGTGGAAACTTTGGGCAGGAGGGCAATTGGGCCCATGAAATGAGATGAGGCCCATTTCCTATTTGTTTGGAAAAACTTATAAAGACTTTGGATCTTCTGGGGACGGGGGAGGGGTGGGAAGGGCGGGGGAGGGGGGGGGGTTAAAGTCATTCGCTTATTATGCAAACGTTGTTCTTAAGAAACTTGACTGACTGTAATAATGATGTCTCTTAAGGGGAAATGCTGAGTCATTGTAGCCCAAAGCCTCAGTTTCTTGGGCAGAAAGAGTTTTTATTTCTCTAAATTGAGGTTTCTTTTTTATAATTAAAGATATATATCGCTCTCATTTTCGTCGGCCACTAAATTATGGCTTAAGGAATGTTTGTTGCAATTCATATTTCTGGTTTTATATTTTTTTATTCAATTTTACGTGATATTCTCCAGTTATTAAAGACAGTTCCAACAGCATAGATAATAAATCTTGAAAACGCCCAACTTTCTGAATTCTGCATAAAAATTCAACATTAAAATGAATGCGTTAATCTCAGTAATGTAATTTATGAACTGAAATTACAGGTATTAGGATGTATGGAATCGTTTGCAATGGAAATATAATTATCATTCATTCTTTCCTACATATCAGTGTAAAACTATGGTGGTGTTTTATTCATCCAAGCTGATATATCAGAAAATTCCATGAGAACTGTTTGCGTTAAAGTTTATTGCGCCCGCCCCGGTCCCCCCCCCCCCCCCCCCCCCCGTATTATCCATAATACTTATTGCTCAGCCAAAAATGCATTTAAATGTTTTGGTTACTGAACATAACTCGTGTTTAAGTGGAAATTGATAGCCATAATCCTTCAACCTTATTGGTTATATAAAATCATTACTCCTACACACGGTTACATGGGCGACTACGTCATCAATCTTATGATTTAAGCTGATTAATTTCGAATAAAATGATGACTCCAAGTCATGTTTTAGTCAATACTGCCTGATGTACGAGCGTTGATTAAAGAGGAAAACAAATGAGTGGCAAGTTAGTCCTTGATTTCTGTACATCAAACACAACCTAATCTTTTAGAAATGGAAACAATAGTAGTCTTAACTCTTGCTATTGAATAAATATTCGTTTATATAGATAATACATAGAAACAATATTCGTGATTCAGTGGAAGCAAGAGACTTCGTCTCAAGAACTTGAGTAACGGAAAGAAAAAAGATAAAATATTATTTCCATTGGGAACTTGACAAAAAAAAAACACACACATCTAAAATATTACGTTTATTATCTCGTCATCTCCCGACCTTCTTGTGCACAGCATGTTTACATTAATAATATCATAACACATTCAAGATTTAAACACTTCATCTAATATCTGCCTCTTCTCCTGCTGGTACTGACACGGAGAGAGTCGCCATGTTTTATTAATTCTTTTGTTATTTCATCTCAGTGCAAACATACCCAGAAGTCTTGGGATTTTTCTTTTGCCAGAAGCATTTCAGCGCACTTTGTGCAGGAGGAGGAGGAGGAGAGAGAGAGAGAGATTTTGTTCCATACTGCCGTGTTCTCATGCAGAGAGAGAGAGAGAGAGAGAGAGAGAGAGAGAGAGAGAGAGAGAGAGAGACTTTATATCATATTGACGAATTTTCCTGTCACTTAGTAGGTATCATAAACAAGTTCTGATAGCAATCAAAGTTGAATCCTTTACATTTGTTGTTTCTTCCGCTTTGGCGAAAGACTGGTTGTCTTTTCTTACGACTGTAGTTCGTAAGCATTACTAGTTCCTCTTTTCTTCTCTCCTACGTTGTATCTTAGTAAAGTGGTTCTTCTTAGAATAAGGGAGATGATTCAAACGGATAAGTTGATAACAGTAAAACAACTTTATTTCTCAACTCCATAACAAGAGAGATAGTTCGGTCATGCGACCGTTCCGTTTGATCATTAGAATCGAACTGAATTCTTAAAGCATCACGTCGATAGCGAAACATTAGCTATCTCAGCGATTCACATAAAAAACATACGTAGTCCGCCGGCTCGGAAGTTACAAGTTTCCGGCGCAGGTTAACAGGTCAACCGCTTCCTATGGAAGGTGTTATGAAAAGTTGACAAAGGTATGAATCGATGATTTTTTCAAACAAACTTAAACCAGGCTACTGCAGGCATTGCACAGCGTGATCTAGATTTGTGATAGTCACGTAGGACGCTCCTAATTCACCAATGACCCCTCAGGTCATGGATTCTGTTTACAGATATGTGATTATCTGTTTCAAAACATGTATTTATTACACATTCAGCTATCCAAATTCAATTTATAGTAGCGTTAATCTTCCTTCGTATGCAACTATGTAAATTATGAAAGCTTCTGTAAAATCCTCTAAACATTCCTGTAAAGTCCTACAAAATCTTATAGAAATATCCTATAAATTCCTTAAATAATCACAAGCTTATGCCACAGTCCTTCCAAACTCATCTCCTTCCAGCCACGACATTATAAATGAATATTCAGAAATAGATTCCACTTTCACCATCTGTTTAGTGTCTGCTGTATCTCTGTTTTTGGAGAAAGTTCTTTTTCTGTCTTCACATCTTCAGCTGACAACATTTATTATGGACAGAGTCAACAGACTATAGTAAACCCCAAGAGACTCCAAAGGGAGATCAGCCAACGGAGAGAGACAAGTTATAGGAAAAGGCTATATGATTAAATGAATATAAAGGGTTATAAGATAAAACTGACACACTTGGAATTCAGGAGGCGTCAGTAGCAGCAGCAGCAGCAGTAGCAGAGAGCAGGAATGAATTTGATTTTCGCTTCAATATTTGGAGATCAGAGGATCCCACAACTAGACTAGGCAAACTATTCCATGTTTTAGTTGCAGCCAAGATAGAACTCCTAGAAAACTGAGGAGTATTAAACCTGACTCTAGAAAACAACACACTAATTACAGCACCAGCTGTCAACAGTGTACGATTTTCTTGAGTCAAGAGTTAAAAAAACAAAAGACTAATGGATATTGAAATGTCTTCCTGCCATATTATAAGAAGCAGGGCTGAGCGCAGTCTAGACTTAACAGAAAAACGTATCTAGAATTTCGTCTCCGTAAAGATGAATAAAGGCTTTTTGTTCGAGCAGAGTATGTTCTCTCTTGCTCTCACATATAAAAATATACATAATAAGATATAAAAAGCAAACGAACCAACCGGGGATAGTTAGACGTTCGAGAAAAAGTACTAATTGTTTGCAAGCAAATGAATGGGTCGTTTACAGTACGAAGATGTTTGTTCATCTTTGGATTTTATTTCATTTTCGTTTTAGAAGACCTAAATTTGTTTTGTTTTATTTTTTCAGTTTTTTTTTTCTTTTTACTTTTATCTTCCGAAGCAGAGAACTATCACAACTCACGTGTTGCCACTACAAAGTTATGATCTCATATCTAGATTTTATTTTACTATCGTTTTAGAAGACCTGAATTTTTTCCTCCTTCGCTTTTATTTTTGAAGGCAGAGAATAATTGCAATTTATGTTTCCTATACAGATTAGATTTTATTTTACTCTGGTTTTAGAAATCCTAAATTCTCTTTTTTTCTCTCACTTTTGAATTCACAACTAGAGAATTGTTACAACTCACATTTCCTCTATATCTTTTATCTTCCAAACCACAGGATTATTACAACTCACATTTCCTCTACACCATTAGGATCTACAATAATCCTCCCTTCACAACCTTCAAGTACGAGATGTCTATGAATTCACAAGTGGTAAATATTGTTAAACGGATTTACAAGAGGAAAAATCCTAAGCGCAAGAGCCATAGAAAGCTATTCATTTGAGCAACAGGGAAAAGAAACCTATGGACACAAAGACTTTGATAGCTGAGTAAAGCTATTGTATGCAACTTGGTTACTGTTCAGTTTTAAGGACACTGGATTACAGAGTTCTCACTCACAGAAAGCTTTGTTGCCTTTATTGATCTTAATTACATTTTTGTATTTACCTATTAACGTAAGGGGGATACAGCACTTTTGCGCTGTAGTGGGTATTACAATCGTAAGTAAATATGTAACTCTTCAATCATGGCAGCTCCTCTAACAGATCTTACGAAGAAAAGCATCAACAGGCGTTCGATATCTTAAAATTGGAATAATGCTGCTCACCTATCTTAAAAATCCCTGATTTAAATAAGGATTTTTTTTTTTTATTGCAACAGACGCCTCAGACCAAGGGGTAAGAGGGGTACTACTTCAGCAATATGATAAACAGTTCTTTCCTATAGCTTTGTATTCACGTAAACTAAAGCCCTCTGAAAGTAAATATGCAGTGATAGGTGAGGAAGGGCTATGGAATCATTAACTCACTAGTACATTTTAAGTTCATAATCTACGGCTATCCTGTTAAAAGTCCTAACTGACCATAAGTCCCATACAGAGTTCTGCAAGGCTTTAATCACAGTCCCAAAGGAACTCGGCGGCATATGATCATTCAGGTCTTTGGAGCCAAGTTAAGATATCTATCTGGGAAAGCAAATATCATAGCTGACGCATTATCCCGCAATCCGTACCATACTGCAAAAAACCATTAGTTGGACTAAAAGATATAGAAACATCTGTGCCTATTGTTAAAACCGTATCTGAACAAGAAAATTCATTAACCCAAGAGATCGTGAACATTGAATACCTGGGTTGGAGCGCTGAACTGTTACAAACTGAACAAAGCAAGGGTCAGCAACTAAGCAAAACAATAAACACTTCTAACGGAAACCCTAAAGCAAAGTATATTTAAATTATGTGTAGCAGAATTATGTAATCAAAGGTAATATTATATATAGGTCCGTGAAGAGGAAAACCCGAAGAACACAGCAGGTGACTAACGACCAGGTAGTAGTAATAATCTCTTTCATACCAATCGTCCTATACTGGTTTATGTCACAAAAAGCCAAATCACTATTTTACTGGCCTACAATGCTTACAGATATAAAAAGCATATAACTAATTGTAATACGTGTCATGAAAACAAGGTACACACTAAGACACCTGTCAGTTTAGGGGCCTATTCCGTACCAAATCAATCCTTGAAAGAATACACGTAGATTTATTAACAGAGTTACGAGTCTGACAGAGGAAATAAACACCTCTTATTCTTATTAGTTGCCTTGACACGTTATATAGAATTAATAGCACTAAAAAACAAACACCGCAATTGAGTGCGCTAGGAATATTTATGAGTGATACATCAGTAAACATGGAATTCAACACATGATAATCTCTGACTCGGGTGGTGTAAATCAATAATAATTTCCTTAACTCGTTGTGTGAATTCCTTTCCATTAAGAAAAACCAATACCATATTTTATCACCCAGAGTCAATCGGTTTGGTAGAACGGATAAATAAGAAAGTGTCAATGTCCTACGAGTTACATTCGTGATATTGGATCCGAACTGGGTTATAGCGGTTCTCGCGGTTTTAAATACCTTTATCATTCATATCTTGTATCTATAAAAATGATACGGCAAGTAGCCTTATACGGTACGCCGCTAGAACACTTTTCCACATATTCAGGCCGCCAACCATTAATTTATCAAATATAAAAAAAAGTATGGATACAAGTGGAGTCGATATAATATACTCCGTAAGAAGTTGGAAGCGTTACAAAAAAAAAAAAAAAAAAAAAAAATTTAACTCAGGAAGTCTAGAAGTGAAAATGTATATCTTTGTGAATAATCCTTTATGGATCTTACAGGGTAAATAGTATATATAAAATTTGTATGGAAACCCTTCTCATTTGTTTGAATAAGGAATATCTAATTTAACATAAGTAATTACATATATTACACCCATTATTTTCCATTGCCTTGCAGATTTCTTGGAACATGAAACCGACCTAGAACAATTGTTCAAATTTTTGGTTACTAACTTTTGGTACTCTTTGTTTTTTTTCAGACATTCTTCTCGTGTGGGTGGAATATTAAAACAAAAATTACCCAATTTATACATGGCTATCATTTGAAAGTATTAAAGTCGTATTTATTACAGCAAGTAACATAACTCTTAAGCTGGCTAAGAGCAATCTCCTGCCAGGTGATGATGTCATCAGTCCTAAAGGTGCCTGGCGCATTTGCCGAATCATCATTGTTCCTTTTAACCCCAATAATCTGCTTGCACAGGCTTCATCTGTAGTGTGTGTTGTCTAGTGCTTACAAAACAAGCCAACTGGAGAGGAATGCTTAGCACGAACTTCTCATGGCCAAGGCAGGTCGTTAGGTACAAGTGTCTATCCGCGGTGCAATGCAAGTTTAGTTAAGGAACCGCAATCGTTTTAAAATTAATGAACAAAATAAGCAAATAGAATTTCTATAACATCAAAATGAACTAATTTTTCTGAAACTCATAGACAATTAGAGTCAATTAGAGGCTTATGACATTAGTAAACGGACACTTATAAGTATCAGGTCATGGGGTATGAAAAATTTACTTGCAACATTAGCCTATTACAATTCAAGTAAATCACATTCATGGGAAAATGTCACATTTTCTTGAAAAACCCAAAGTTTATATAGAAATTAGTTACATAGTGGGTTCTTTCATAGCATCTCCTGCCTAAAAGTTAACCTCAGAGGATGCGCGCGAGAAAATTGAATATGAACCCCTTGTTGGGGGCACATAGGATCGGATTTTATCACAGCTTAATTTCAGTAAGCGTAGAGAATTACAGAATCATGATAAATATTCTCTTTGACTCTTATGTTGCCTGGCAATCTTGCAAATAGCTCCGTTTCACACTTCTTTGTCTAGTAACTTACTACCAGGAATATCGAATTTTCTTTGGGATTCGTATTGATATCTGTTAATATGGATATTTTTTTGGTCGTCAAAGACCTGGATAGGTTCACTCATTGTTATAATGCCATGGATAAAAAAGTTTTTACAGCTGACTCTTTAGAATTCCATAAAATATCAGCGAATTCATGTGGGTTAAGTCTAGTCCTTAATGGCTTTCTCCCTACCGTATTTGGATGTTGTCTGAATTTACTTTGCCCTTGTGACTAAGTATAATTTCACTTACGGGCTGATTAATGGAACCTGGTTACAGTACCCTGCAGTACAAGAGTTTTACATCGCATGCCCAGACAGATCGTCTAAAACTTCAAAACCCGTTCGTCGCTGCTGACGACTGCAGTGAAGTAACAACCGCCTACAATGTGAAGGGAATAAGCACCATCATAAGTGAACAAGCTTATTTCGTGGACTTCTTGGACCGACACCCGTATCCCGTCGTTAATCTCGTTTTTAATGCGGAATGCTCCGGTGGCTGTCGGAATAGACTACAAAGGGACATACTTCCGACAATTACAACCGAGGAGGATATTCAACTCTACGGTTGCTGGTGCAGGACTCGTGCTGGGGATAATTTTATTCATCGCGAACGTATTCGTATGGCATAGGATGCAGAGGAGAAGTATGGGCGCAAAATAGAACGTCGGACCCTGCCCAGGCAATTTCCCCTTGTTTTTAACAATTTGGAATTGGCCATTTCATTTGGCTATAGGTGGTTGTCTGGAACTGTGTAATGGACGAAAAGTTGTTCGAAATGCTAGTTAAATGTGTAGTAGGTATATTCTCGGTCCTGTATCCCATATATAAGTATCATTACAGAATCGAAATATATCTGTGTGTGTACGCACTAGGAATCTATTTAAAGTGTACCTAGATTAATCACTTAGATTAGTCATTTATGTTAATCAATTATATTGAGTGCACATATATTGATCATAATTATATGAATCCATATATATAGGTATAAATAAATCAGGTAGCCTATAATCAATCTGTTACCTTTTATCTTACCAATAACTGCAGTTAGTATATCAGTTAGTATATGGTTAATGAATCAGTTAGTATATGGGTTAATGTATCAGTTACCATATCAGTTAAAATTTCAGTTACCATATCAGTTACTATATCAGTTAATATGTCAATTAATAAATCAGTTACTATAACAGTTAAAATATGATTTTTATCATGTTAATCTTTATGCTATGCAATTATCAGAAGTACATTAGTATTTTCTGTAGCATGTGACTCTTCATGAGTTGAAGTGAAAAACTGTATCATTATATATCACGTGATCATTATTATTTACGAATATCATCATATGCGAATATCATCATATGCATATGTCTTATATCTTATTATATGAATCTGTATTTGTGTACACCATGAATTTTTTTTACTTATAAGTATTTTCTATGTATCTATATATATTCACATAGTGTCTGTATCACACTCCTATAAGTCAAATGCAAGTCAAGCTTGAGTAATATTCAGTGGTTGGTTTTGTAGCAAACCGAGCATTTATGTAAGTGTTACATAAGCAGAATATATGGAATGTTATTCCATATATAAAAAACTAAAAACTATGATTAATTAAAACCAGTGACCCAAGAGGTCAACCAGATTGCTTGCAGGAATGTGATCAGACCAGACTCGATAAAGTAGGCTAAGATGACGTATACGATAAAGTAGGCTAAGATGACGTGTTGTAATCAGTCAGTGTCTAGTTGCCGTCACCTGTGGTCATTCATTTGTTTGTAAACTGTAGTCCAAGCTTCCTGCTTGAGACAACTACCGTGACCTATAGCTCAAACGGCCTACGTGACTTGTAATCTATGTCATCTGTGTGTATGTTCGTATGTTCAAGCTACTGTCTGCTTCCTTTATGATTTGTAAACCAGATTGTAGAGCAGAAGTGATCAAGCCATCATCATTAGAAGACCTGTACAATTTCATCATGTAATCTCAGAAGAATAGATGTATTTTTGTACTCGGTGTTTTCTACTAGAAACCTCGCATCAGAAAGAGATTGAATGAACTTAGAAATTATCATCATAACCAAAGAAGATATTGACTTCGTAAGTTATCATCAAACCCCAAGACACTCCAATGAGTATGGAAGTCATAAGCAACTAACTTAGTGTAAAATTATCGCAAGTCTAACATAACCTCACAGGGCGCCTTATTATACAAAGGCAACAGCCCTAAAAGGAGCCCATAAGTTCACAAGGCATTAGTATGATTAGATAAGAAATTGAAAGTTATGGAGACATGCCAACTTAACCAATACATATATTTGAATCTATCAGTTGTCCTGTTATGTGCAATAAGAAATGAATCCCATTTGTTACATTTTAATCTTGCTGTACTATTTGATACAGTGTTAGTGAGAACCTTTCATTCATTATCCATAGAAGACATCCGAACGTAATGGGGAAGGTAGTGTGATTGGTACATTCAATGTTTTTCCCTATATGAATCTAAATTGCATTTCTACCAGTTTATAGATATTTCTGGTATTTATGGATATCTTTTGTGGTGGTGAAAGTCCTATCTATGGTTAGGGCATCTAGTACAATACAAGTCAATTTTTCAACCTGTGATTTCAGCCTTGAGTTGCCATAGTTGTGATAAGCTTTTTTTGAATATCTTATACCTTGAAATAAGGCATTGTAAAGATGTACGTAACACATGGAATAGAAGATAAAATTTAGGCCAAAGGAAATTGGGAGTAGGTAGGTTTGATAGGTGTAACAGGAAGAAAACCTCAAAGCAGTTGCGTTTGGAAATAATTGTTAGCAGAGTGCTCAGGAGAGCAAGATGGAAGAAAGAGAATATGAATGAAAGTACAATGAAAGGGGTTGCAGCTAGGGTCCAAAGGGATGCTGCAAAAAACCTTGAGCAATGCCTACATTACGCCACTAGAGGCACACTGTTGTCCCTAATCCCAATCCCCCCCACATGGGATGTACCACAGCATAATCACTGTTTTCTGTATCAGTTGATGGCTGTTGGTAAATTCTTCATCAAGACATTACAAATAGCTTCATTTGATCAGCAAGGTTTCTCAAACTAGTACAGGTACAGTGAATGCCAGTGACTAATTTAGTAGCTACAGTGAGCAACTACGTATTTCGAAATAATGCCTCTATCACACGTTACGTATTGTATTTGTGGATGTCATTCTTACTCCTTGAAACTATGTAACTTGTCTGCAGTTCTCGTTGATTTTCATGTTTTCAGTCGAAAGGGAATCAGAATCCTCTTAGTTGTCATTACTTGAATGTGCTGGCCATAAAGAGTAAGCATATATGTTAATAAAAAAACATGAGTTGAATATTTGATCAAGATCTCTCTCCCCCAGTAGACCATCTGTTAACATGACATGAGCCAATGTACATTGTAGTTTTTACATCTCATTTATTAAGCAGTAGTTTACTTGGCAATTCTAGTTTTGTAGGTTCTCAGTTGATGGTTATTTTGCTTAGCAATCCTTGTTTTTGTCAGCAGTTTCTAAGTAAAGAACAGTGCACCTGTAGTTATAAGTCTGGGTACCATTCAGTATACGTACAGCAATCATTGGATTTATCGGTACTGTGCAGAGTTCAGGATCAACAAAAGTCAATCTAGAAAAACCTTTTAGAGAGAAGCATGGCGAGTCCTATCACTGAAAAAGCAAAAAAAAATTTTTTTTCTTTTTTTGGCTTCCTGTAGTTCAAATGGAAGTGTGATATTTCAAAGGCATTTCTATAGTTCAACTGGAAGGCATTCATGTACGTAATTGAAAAGTCAGTAGGTGGAAACAGGTTCAGGCTTCTGGGTGTTCCTAGTATTGTGGTTATCGAGTTATTGTGATTAGATGCACAAACGGGTCAATAGTGGTACTAGTATTAGTCCAGTCTTTAGTGTCTGTGGTATATCTGTATGTACAAAAAATTGTATATATGTGTTCCTTACCAGTGTGGTTCAGAGAGAATCTTTTGGAATAGAAATATCAAAATGGATCGTTACATTGCTTCCTTAATGTGCCAGAATTAATTGCATTTAGGTTCTAAGTAATGGTGAACTCTTGCTAAGGAGATATCAGGTTTATTGCACTGCTCAGGTATGTGACAAAAGGTGCAGATTCTGGCAAACCAATACTATCTAATGACACAATGCAAGCACTACACATTTTCTTGACAGAATATTAGAGGGAAGATTTTTGAGGTTGGTCATCAATCATTGCAGATGTTTGTTTGTGCGATGTATCGTTGCCACTGATTGTGAGCAGCAAAAGTAGTTTAGGTATTAGAGGAAACTGAATTGATACTACATTTCCGATTAAATTTTTATAAATCCTAGTCAGGTTGTTCAGTTTTTTTTATTGGATTAATAGTGATATAAAATTTTTGTTGCAGGATTTAACTATTTCATATTTTACAGGGGAGGAAAAACAGCAACGTGAATAGTTTCAACTTGGATGTTTAAGTATGAAGGTCTTAAAATGTGGGAGAATATCAAGTGCAGCCCAATGTCACACACCTGGACCTTAAAGATCTGCTCTTGACTGTTGTCTTGTCAGGTTTTGTTAAAAGTGAAAGAGATGTGTGCTCCAATGATTTTGAAATGCTGAAAATGTTGACCTATCTATACGTACTACATGTAATGTAGTGTAACTTGAATGTGAACAATCTTTGACAACTGGTATTCTTGCAGGAATCAGTTAGGTACTTGTCATGCCTTTTAAAATCAAGCTAATCAATTAAAAAGAAATTTAATTGTGGAAAGGAATCCAAAATTGTCTTAATATTTTATTATTAATTTGCCTGTCATTTTATTTGATTCACCTCAGAATCGTATATCAAATTAGGCTTACGAAATGGAGCCACTTTCATTATTTCATTCACAATTATATAAGTGAACAATAAAATAAAGGTTTTAGTGATAATTTTGATCAGCTGAGACATAACATCTAGTGTTCCTCAGGATAGTGCTCTCCGATCTATATAGTGATATTTGGATTTACTAGTGTCATACTTTTCAGGCCATGAAAGTAAGATAATACAGTGTGCAGATAGTGCCACTTTTATTGCAGTTTGTATTTGCAAGTGTCATACTTTTCACAATAAAAGATTTAGAGGCATTAAAATAGATAGTTCAGTATGCACATAGTGTCAATTTTATTGCATTTTACAATAGAGCATCACCTTATTGCATGTTGAAGTGTGTAGCAGCCTAGACATAACGTTTGAAGTTCTTCAGGATATTGTTTTTGGCTGTGCCAGTCTCATACTTTTCAGGCCTTGAAAAAGAGATGCATGCTGCAGATAGTGCTACTTTCATTGCAATATGCAATTATCATTATCCCCTTAATGTATAGTAAAGTATGAGGCAGTTAACATTAGAATTAATCTGTAAGTTGTGTAGTCTAGAGGGGATGAAGTAAACTCTGGAAAAACCAAAGCTATTCTTCAATCAATCGGTAGCCTGTATCTGTTCTTCTGTTCCAGGGCTCTCAAACTGTAGGTAACAGTGCAAGGAATGATTAAGAGTTCGTCTTTACAAAATGCAAGTTTTTTGTCTCTCTGAACTGTTAACCCTGCCAGTCAAAGGCCTTTGCAATTAATCCTGTTGTGAAAATTTTTTAGAATTAGTATGTTGATGGATAAAATTTAGACTCTTGCACTAATTAAAGACAGATCCTTTGGGAGCCATGTGAAGGTTGAATAAATTAGGGTTGGTCTGTGAACGTACTACTCATGATGAGGTACTTAATTTGATCTCGTTTCAAAGCTCATTACTCACACTTTGTATTAGGATGCCAGAAGAAGGCAAGACACAAGTGAAGGTAGATGCATGAGTTAGAAAATTGCTGTAAAGGTCACAGTATTGTATGTGATACAAAGGCTCAAAGAACATACAAAGTATATGGCAAGAAGTTTGGGTATAGTATGTACGTATTAGCTTTTACACATTAAGATTAGGGATTGCATTACTATTAGCGTTTATACGTTAAGATTAGGAATTGTATTACTGTTAACATTTATACGTTAAGCTTAGGAATTGAATGACTGAGTAGCTCATGCCTTGGTGAGTTTGGGCCACTACCTGTGGTTTTAAATTTATCCTCTGACAGGACTAAGTAGCCAGTGAATCAGATTAGGGTAAATAGCTTATTTCTTATGACGGCCATATTTTTATTGCTTTGCATTCTTTCTATTAAGGTTAGAAGGAAAAATATAATTAAATGTGATATTTATTACATAAATAAGCCTTTAAAATAACGTAGTTACAAACAATTTTTGGGAGAACAAGGCAATTCACGTAGATCGTTGGGAGTTTCCTTCGTTCAGCTTCGCTCGCTGTCTGTAAAGAAATGTTCAGGAAGATAAGTATCGAAAAGTCATGGTCATTTGTGTAGAAGAATATACCCATAGGAATAATAATAACCCACTTAAGATTACCTTACAATTGAGCAACTGAGGTTTACGTTAGTATCAGGAAGGAAATAAAAGGGCCGATGCACCAAAACCAAACACAATCTCGAAATGAACGGTAAACCTAATATAAATTTACTCTGTCATAATATGGGAGTCAATTAGTCATAAATATAACCACTCGAAACAACAATGTATTATATGATTCTCTTACCCAAGTGTTAACAACGTGAATGTATGAATAAGCTAGAGTTACTAGTCCGAGAGCTATATCACCCGAAAGGACAAGAGAATACGATATATAAAACATATTAATCACAAAAAACTATTACGAATCTTTATAAGATTAAAAATTACACAGGAAAACTTGAATAGGCAACACAAGGCACTAAGAGTTTGCAATGATAACCTTAATAAAAAGCCATGTATATTCTTGGTACTCACCATTGTCGAACCATGCACAAAGGGCGTTGCAGATGGATTTTGGCAGATGTTCACAAGAGGGTGACGTAGACCAGGGATCCCTATATAAGCCTTTAGCCTAAGACAGGCATGTCGGGCGAATCAAAATGGTATGAACCTTCCCAAGTGAGTTCGGTCTTTGCTCTGTGACTGCCGGGCTGCCTTGCTCCTCGTCGCCGTTTTCGCTGAATCAAAGCATATGGAAGGAGGAGGAGTTAGCAAACTACCCATCTTTAAAGACTGGACGGCAGGAAAGACAGTTTGATGGTAACAAGAGTAGGGCAATTGAAATACCAGTCTTAATAATTACTAGTCTTTCCTGTCGCCATGTGAAAATATGAAATGTCTTGTACATCGTCCCTCTAATAAGTTTAAACACCAGGCCAAAATATACAAGATTTTAACTAAAGACAGAACGAAATGTCGACCCAGAACAATGATAGGTCTAAACGTCAGCACATAACCCAGACTCCACCTGGACAAAACCATTTATTTATTTATTTATATATATATTTTAATGATAACCAGAAGGAGGATGACTGACAGGAATAAGTGTTGGCCTAACTCATGAATGCACCATGGAACCACACTCCCTTCGGAACATCATTCCTGGGGGCATTAATGGGACCAGGAATAAGGAAGGACCTCCTAGGCCTATAGGATAGGAACACTGCGAATGTATTATAAGCAGACTCTATATCTGGTATATTTGGTATGGTATTAAATCCGAGTTTTTGTTAGATGACCCATATTTAATTGTTTTAAATAAGAGAAAGTATATACAGAAATAGGTATATGTATTGCGTAAATCATTTATAAACATTAATTCTCTTTTTAAGCGTAGTTACTTGTAATTTTGATATATACAGATATATATATTAGGTGTAATGGGTATGTAAATACAGTATGTGGATATGTGTATATGTATGTGCATACATCTAGTAAATGTAAAGGCCTGTCCACACTAGGAAACATTGTTTGCTAACAAAGTTTGCAAACAATGTTTCCTGTCCAGCAGACCTCAGTTGTCGGCAGGATGCTTATCGGTGCAGTAGCCTCTGTGTTGACTTGGTTATTTTAATGTACTCGGGAAGGAATAAGAAAATTAAATAGATCGTGAGGAAGTCTTTAGAAAAAGGAATCTGTCATGCTGACTTGCTTTTGTGGCAGAATTGAAAATAGATACATATATACACGTATACATACACACACACACTTGCACGTATATATTGTGACGAAGTGCCAAGTCTCTGGTTACTACACTTACCAATCATTAAATATTACCACAGTCAGACACTGAAACTTCATCACAGGTACTAAACGACTGAATACTCTAAAGGCAACAGTGATCCCTTAAACAACTTATCGATACTGCAGAAAATCAGACCAAGTTCATTAAAACAGGTATATATGAGGTAAAATTATATGTAATTGAATTAATTAAAGGTCATCAACAACTTTAAAAGTAAGTATTTCCCTGATTTTAAAAGTCTTAGTACTTCCCTGGTTTTAACTCACATCAATTAAATTGAAGAAAAACAGCTCAATTACCAATCTGTTTCTACCTAAACAAAATTAAATATACTAGTGAAAAAGGAAAACATACAAATTTTAAATACAAAAATTTATTATCAAACTCAAAATTTATAAGTGAAATTCACAATCT
>NC_061109.1:754835-774835 GCF_015104395.2 Macrobrachium nipponense
TAGTTAAATGTGTAGTAGGTATATTCTCGTCCTGTATCCCATATAGTAATATCATTACAGAATCGAAATATATCTGTGTGTGTACGCACTAGGAATCTATTTTAAAGTGTACCTAGATTAATCACTAGATTAGTCATTATGTTAATCAATTATATTAAGTGCACATTATATTGATCATAATTATATGAATCCGTATATATATGTATAAATAAATCAGGATAGCCTATCAATCAATCTGTTACCTTTTATCTTACCAATAACTGCAGTTAGTATATCAGTTAGTATATGGTTAATGAATCAGTTAGTATATGGGTTAATGTATCATGTTACCATTACCATATCAGTTATTTCAGTACCTCAGTTATATCAGTTAATATGTTATTAGAGTAACGTAATTTTCCGATTTATTTTAAGTCAACCTTGTTCTAGTTTAAGTACATTATTTCTTAAGGCAGTTAATGTTAAGTGTAAAGTGTTTGTTACGCTATAGTTTCTCGCCTCCTCCCCGCTCACTTAATTGCTTGAACTATCGTGTTAACGATTGTGGTTTGTTTATTTTTCGAGTGCGGCAGGACTGTGAGGTGACTTTTGGAAAGACGTGCCCGGCCTAAAGTTAGTTCGGGCCTTCCTTTGCTTCCTGATACCTCTGCAGCTGGCGATTATTGGAAAACATTGAATCTTGTTTTTGGAGCTGCCCTTCGCAGGTACACTTCTGTCACCTGCGACGTCGTGTGACTGTATTCGACGCAGTTGACTTTGTCACCTGCGACTTTCGTCGTACTGCCACCTTAGTGGATATATATATATTTCCCTAGGGTATTGAGTGCCATCGTGTTCTGCTGGCACTAGAGGAGCTTTGGGCAGTCATCAGTCTATCTCCAAGGACACCTTAAGCTGCTGCTGAGGGAGCAATCTGGCTCGTGAGGTCAAGTAGGGAGACAGATACCAGGTAGGAGTTTGTCTTTGTGTTGTCGGGCAGGACCTTCTCCGACTCACCTGTACCTGTGGTTACCTGTGTATTCATGTCCTCCCTCGTCTGCAGAGCTGAGATGTATTGGATCACGGCCTCCGTAAAGGCGATTTGAATTTATTTTGGACTGAAGTTTCCCCTGTTTTGTGTGAGGAGTTTTGTTGATTTTTTTTTATAATATATCTATTTTTCTATACAATATTTATAGACTCTGATGTCCTTATGGCCTATCGGCCTTGGTGTTTATATTGTAATTCCATAGGTAGGAATTTAAGTGTTTTCCTCACTTTTATCCTTCACCTTCCTTCTTTCGTTTATAGTTATAGGTATATTTGGGTTTGGCCTGGCCAGCCATTGTATGGATATATTCCTGTTTAGACGTATCTTGTGTTTGTTCTCTTCATGTTTCTATCTAGGGCTTAGTTTTCTTAGCGTTTAGGGATCCTACGGGATTATTTGAGGACTAGTGTACGTCCTTTTCAGTCACAAGGTTGACTTAATGTTATTTTTGTTGTGAATAAATATTGTGAGTTTTCCCTTTTGTTTTCGTCTCCACTGACCATTTTACGCAGAGTATTTTTGAACATCACTGAGAATATAAATAGTGCAATAAAAGAACTGCACCAGGACCCAATAAAGGGGTCCGTAACATATGTCAATTAATAAATCAGTTACTATAACAGTTAAAATATTGATTTTTATCATGTTAATCTTTATGCTATGCAATTATCAGAAGTACATTAGTATTTTCTGTAGCATGTGACTCTTCATGAGTTGAAGTGAAAAACTGTATCATTATATACACGTGATCATTATTATTTACGAATATCATCATATGCGAATATCATCATATGCATATGTCTTATATCTTATTATATGAATCTGTATTTGTGTACACCATGAATTTTTTTTTACTTATAAGTATTTTTCTATGTATCTATATATATTCACATAGTGTCTGTACACACTCCTATAAGTCAAATGCAAGTCAAGCTTGAGTAATATTCAGTGGTGGTTTGTAGCAAACCGAGCATTTATGTAAGTGTACATAAGCAGAATATATGGAATGTTATTCCATATATAAAAAACTAAAAACTATGATTAATTAAAACAGTGACCCAAGAGGTCAACCAGAATTGCTTGCAGGAATTGTGATCAGACCAGACTCGATAAAGTAGGCTAGCAGACGTATACGATAAAGTAGGCTAAGATGACGTGTTGTAATCAGTCAGTGTCTAGTTGCCGTCACCTGTGGTCTTATTTGTTTGTAAACTGTAGTCCAAGCTTCCTGCTTGAGACACACCGTGACCTATAGCTCAAACGGCCTACGTGACTTGTAATCTATGTCATCTGTGTGTATGTTCGTATGTTCAAGCTACTGTCTGCTTCCTTTATGAATTGTAAACCAGATTGTAGAGCAGAAGTGATCAAGCCATCATCATTAGAGACCTGTACAATTTCATCATGTAATCTCAGAAGAATAGATCGTATTTTTGTACTCGGTGTTTTCTACTAGAAACTCGCATCAGAAAGAGATTGAATGAACTTAGAAATTATCATCATACCAAAGAAGATATTGACTTCGTAAGTTTATCATCAAACCCCAAGACACTCCAATGAGTATGGAAGTCATAAGCAACTAACTTAGTGTAAAATTATCGCAAGTCTAACATAACCTCACAGGGCGCCGTTAGTTATACAAAGGCAACCAGCCCTAAAAGGAGCCCATAAGTTCACAAGGCATTAGTATGATTAGATAAGAAATGAAAACAAAGTTATGGAGACATGCCAACTTAACCAATACATATATTTGAATCTATCAGTTGTCCTGTTATGTGCAATAAGAAATGAATCCCATTTGTTACATTTTAATCTTGCTGTACTATTGATACAGTGTTAGTGAGAACCTTTCATTCATTATCCATAGAGACATCCGAACGTAATGGGGAAGGTAGTGTGATTGGTACATTCAATGTTTTTCCCTATATGAATCTAAATTGCATTTCTACCAGTTTATAGATATTTCTGGTATTTATGGATATCTTTTGTGGTGGTGAAAGTCCTATCTATGGTTAGGGGCATCTAGTACAATACAAGTAGTCAATTTTTCAACCTGTGATTTCAGCCTTGAGTTGCCATAGTTGTGATAAGCTTTTTTGTTGAATATCTTATACCTTGAAATAAGGCATTGTAAAGATGTACGTAACACATGGAATAGAAGATAAAATTTAGGCCAAAGGAAATTGGGAGTAGGTAGGTTTGATAGGTGTAACAGGAAGAAAACCTCAAAGCAGTTGCGTTTGGAAATAATTGTTAGCAGAGTGCTCAGGAGAGCAAGATGGAAGAAAGAGAATATGAATGAAAGTACAATGAAAGGGGTTGCAGCTAGGGTCAAAGGGATGCTGCAAAAAACCTTGAGCAATGCCTACATTACGCCACTAGAGGCCACACTGTTGTCCCTAATCCCAATCCCCCCCCCACATGGATGTCCCACAGCATAATCACTGTTTTCTGTATCAGTTGATGGCTGTTGGTAAATTCTTCATCAAGACATTACAAATAGCTTCATTTGATCAGCAAGGTTTCTCAAACTAGTACAGGTACAGTGAATGCCATGACTAATTTAGTAGCTACAGTGAGCAAACTACGTTATTTCGAAATAATGCCTCTATCACACGTTACGTATTGTATTTGTGGATGTCATTCTTATCCTTGAAACTATGTAACTTGTCTGCAGTTCTCGTTGATTTTCATGTTTTCAGTCGAAAGGGAATCAGAATCCTCTTAGTTGTCATTACTTGAATGTGCTGGCCATAAAGAGTAAGCATATATGTTAATAAAAAAACATGAGTTGAATATTTGATCAAGATCTCTCTCCCCCCCCATCCCCATCCCCTTATAGGCTAGTAGACCATCTGTTAACATGACATGAGCCAATGTACATTGTAGTTTTTACATCTCATTTATTAAGCAGTAGTTACTTGGCAATTCTAGTTTTGTAGGTTCTCAGTTGATGGTTATTTTGCTTAGCAATCCTTGTTTTTGTCAGCAGTTTCTAAGTAAAGAACAGTGCACCTGTAGTTATAAGTCTGGGTACCATTCAGTAACGTACAGCAATCATTGGATTTATCGGTACTGTGCAGAGTTCGGATCAACAAAAGTCAATCTAGAAAAACCTTTTAGAGAAGAAGCATGGCGAGTCCTATCACTGAAAAAGCAAAAAAAAAATTTTTTTCTTTTTTTGGCTTCCTGTAGTTCAAATGGAAGTGTGATATTCAAAGACATTTCTATAGTTCAACTGGAAGGCATTCATGTACGTAATTGAAAACAGTCAGGTAGGTGGAAACAGGTTCAGGCTTCTGGGTGTTCCTAGTATTGTGGTTATCGAGTTATTGTGATTAGATGCACAAACGGGTCAATAGTGGTACTAGTATTAGTCCAGTCTTTAGTGTCTGTGGTATATCTGTATGTACAAAAAATTGTATATATGTGTTCCTTACCAGTGTGGTTCAGAGAGAATCTTTTGGAATAGAAATATCAAAATGGATCGTTACATTGCTTCCTTAAAGTGCCAGAATTAATTGCATTTAAGTTCTAAATAATGGTGAACTCTTGCTAAGGAGATATCTGGTTTATTGCATGCTCAGGTATGTGACAAAGGTGCAGATTCTGGCAAACCAATACTATCTAATGACACAATGCAAGCACTACACATTTTCTTGACAGAATATTAGAGGGAAGATTTTTGAGGTTGGTCATCAATCATTGCAGATGTTTGTTTGTGCGATGTATCGTTGCCACTGATTGTGAGCAGCAAAAGTAGTTTAGGTATTAGAGGAAACTGAATTGATACTACATTTCCGATTAATTTTTATAAATCCTAGTCAGGTTGTTTCAGTTTTTATTGGATTAATAGTGATATAAAATTTTTGTTGCAGGATTAACTATTTCATATTTTACAGGGGAGGAAAAACAGCAACGTGAATAGTTTCAACTTGGATGTTTAAGTATGAAGGTCTTAAAATGTGGGAGAATATCAAGTGCAGCCCAATGTCACACACCTGGACCTTAAAGATCTGCTCTTGACTGTTGTCTTGTCAGGTTTTGTTAAAAGTGAAAGAGATGTGTGCTCCAATGATTTTTGAAATGCTGAAAATGTTGACCTATCTATACGTACTACATGTAAGTAGTGTAACTTTAATGTGAACAATCTTTGACAACTGGTATTCTTGCAGGAATCAGTTAGGTACTTGTCATGCCTTTTAAAATCAAGCTAATCAATAAAAGAAATTTAATTTATTGTGGAAAGGAATCCAAAATTGTCTTAATATTTTATTATTAATTTGCCTGTCATTTTATTTGGTTCACCTCAGAATCGTATATCAAATTAGGCTTACGAAATGGAGCCACTTTCATTATTTCATTCACATTATATAAGTGAACAATAAATAAAGGTTTGATGATAATTTTTGATCAGCCGAGACATAACATCTAGTGTTCCTCAGGATAGTGCTCTCCGATCTATATAGTTGATATTTGGATTTACTAGTGTCATACTTTTCAGGCCATGAAAGTAAGATAATACAGTGTGCAGATAGTGCCACTTTTATTGCAGTTTGTATTTGCAAGTGTCATACTTTTCAGGCCATTAAAATAAGATAGTTCAGTATGCACATAGTGTCAATTTTATTGCATTTTACAATAGAGCATCACCTTATTGCATGTTGAAGTGTGTAGCAGCCTAGACATAACGTTTGAAGTTCTTCAGGATATTGTTTTTGGCTGTGCCAGTCTCATACTTTTCAGGCCTTGAAAAAGAGATGTATGCTGCAGATAGTGCTACTTTCATTGCAATATGCAATTATCATTACCCCTTAATGTATAGTAAAGTATGTAGCAGCTAACATTAGAATTAATCTGCAAGTTGTGTAGTCTAGAGGGGATGAAGTAAACTCTGGAAAAACCAAAGCTATTCTTCAATCAATCGGTAGCCTGTATCTGTTCTTCTGTTCCAGGGCTCTCAAACTGTAGGTAACAGTGCAAGGAATGATTAAGAGTTCGTCTTTACAAAATGCAAGTTTTTTGTCTCTCGGAACTGTTAACCCTGCCAGTCAAAGGCCTTTGCAATTAATCCTGTGAAAATTTTTTAGAATTAGTACGTTGATGGATAAAATTTAGACTCTTGCACTAATTAAAGACAGATCCTTTAGGAGCCATGTGAAGGTTGAATAAATTAGGGCTGGTCTGTGAAAGTACTACTCATGACGAGGTACTTAATTTGATCTCATTTCAAAGCACATTACTCACACTTTGTATTAGGATGCCAGAAGAAGGCAAGACACAAGTGAAGGCAGATGCATGCGTTAGAAAATTGCTGGAAAGGTCACAGTATTGTAGGTGATACAAAGGCTCAAAGAACATACAAAGTATATGGCAAGACGTTTGGGTATAGTATGTACTTACTAGCATTTAAACATTAAGATTAGGGATTGCATTACTATTAGCATTTATACGTTAAGATTAGGAATTGAATGACTGAGTAGCTCATGCTTGGTGTGTTTGGGCCACTACCTGTGGTTTTAAAATTTATCCCCTGACAGGACTAAGTAGTCAGTGAATCAGATTAGGGTAAATAGCTTGTATCTTGTGACGGCCATATTTTTATTGCTTTGCATTCTTTCTATAAAGTTATATGACGGTGCAATGGCCCTCATCATTCATTTACCTGTCGCGCATCCTGAAATAGTAAGCCGAATACCATAAAAATCTGATGGTTTTAATAAAGGTTGGAAGGAAAAATATCATTAAATGTGATATTTATTACATAAATAAGCTTTTAAAATAACGTAGTTACAAACAATTTTTGGGAGAACAAGGCAATTCACGAAGATCGTTGGGCATTTCCTTCGTTCAGTTTCGCTCACTGTCTGTAAAGAAATGTTCAGGAAGATTAGTATCGAAAAGTTATGGTCATTTGTGTGGAAGAATATACCCATAGGAATAATAATAACCCACTTAAGATTACCTTACAATTGAGCAACCGAGGTTTACGTTAGTATCAGGAAGGAAATAAAAGGGCCGATGCACCAAAACCAAACACAATCTTGAAATGAACGGTAAACCTAATATAAATTTACTCTGTCATAATATGGACGTCAATTCGTCATAAATATAACCACTCGAAACAACATTAATGTATTATACGATTCTCTTACCCAAGTGTTAACAACGGGAATGTATGAATAAGCTAGAGTTACTAGTCCGAGAGCTATATCACCCGAAAGGACAAGAGAATACGATATATAAAACATATTAATCACAAAAAACTATTACGAATCTTTATACGATTAAAAATTACACAGGAAAACTTGAATAGGCAACACAAGGCACTAAGAGTTCGCAATGATAACCTTAAAAATAAGCCGTGTATATTCTTGGTACTCACCATTGTCGAACCATGCACAAAGGGCGTTGCAGATGGATTTTGGCAGATGTTCACAAGAGGGTGACGTAGACCAGGGATCCCTATATAAGCCTTTAGCCTAAGACAGGCATGTCGGGCGAATCAAAATGGTATGAACCTTCCCAAGTGAGTTCGGTCTTTGCTCTGTGACTGCCGGGCTGCCTTGCTCCTCGTCGCCGTTTTCGCTGAATCAAAGCATATGGAAGGAGGAGGAGTTAGCAAACTACCCATCTTTAAAGACTGGACGGCAGGAAAGACAGTTTGATGGTAACAAGAGTAGGGTAATTGAAATACCAGTCTTAATAATTACTAGTCTTTCCTGTCGCCATGTGAAAATATGAAATGTCTTGTACATCGTCCCTCTAATAAGTTTAAACACCAGGCCAAAATATACAAGATTTTAACTAAAGACAGAACGAAATGTCGACCCAGAACAATGATAGGTCTAAACGTCAGCACATAACCCAGACTCCACCTGGACAAAACCATTTATTTATTTATTTATTATATATTTTAATGATAACCAGGAGGATGACTGACAGGAATAAGTGTTGGCCTAACTCATGAATGCACCATGGAACCACACTCCCTTCGGAACATCATTCCTGGGGGCATTAATGGGACCAGGAATAAGGAAGGACCTCCTAGGCCTATAGGACAGGAACACTGCGAATGTAATATAAGCAGACTCTATATCTGGTATATTTGGTATGGTATTAAATCTGAGTTTTTGTTAGATGACCCGCCATAACTTCAATTTTTTGTTTTGTCAAATACGGAGAAACAGTATATACCGAAATAGGTAGCTATATTGTTATTGCGTAAATCATTTATAAACATTTATTCTCTTACGCGTAGTTACCTGTAATTTTGATATATACAGATATATATATTAGGTGTAATGGGTATGTAAATACAGTATGTGGATATGTGTATATGTATGTGCATACATCTAGTAAATGTAAAGGCCTGTCCACACTAGGAAACATTGTTTGCTAACAAAGTTTGCAAACAATGTTTCCTGTAAAGACCTCAGTTGTCGGCAGGATGCTTGTCGGTGCAGTAGCCTCTGTGTTGACTTGGTTATTTTAATGCACTCGGGAAGGAATAAGAAAAGGAAATAGATCGTGAGGAAGTCTTTAGAAAAAGGAATCTGTCATGCTGACTTGCTTTTGTGGCAGAATTGAAAATAGATACATATATACACGTATACACACGAAGTGCCAAGGCTCTGGTTACTACACTTACCAATCATTAAATATTACCACAGCCAGACACTGAAACTTCATCACAGGTACTAAACGACTGAATACTCTAAAGGCAACAGTGATCCCTTAAACAACTTACCATTATTGCAGAAAATCAGACTAAGTTCATTAAAACAGGTGTGAGGTAAAATTATATGTAATTAAATTAATTAAAGGCCATCAACAACTTTAAAAGTCTAAGTATTTCCCTGATTTTTAAAGTCTTAGTACTTCCCTTGTTTTAACTCACTTCAATTAAATTGAAGAAAAACAGCTCAATTACCACTCTGTTTCTACCTAAACAAAATTAAATATACTAGTGAAAAAGAAAACATACAAATTTTAAATACAAAAATTTATTATCAAACTCAAAATTTATAAGTGAAATTCACAATCTCAGGGAAATTTACTGTTACTTGAAAACAACACAAAGTTTAATTAATTCTTGAATTAATTATTAAGTAAGATTAAATCAAAATTAAATTTATTACAAAAATCAAGAAAATTTATTATTTCAATCTAAATTCAAAAGTGATAGGTACTAACTAAAATGTGGAAATTAATTCACAAGTGCTAAACAACAATAAAATTTGAAAAGAATTCTACAACAATAAAATTTGAAAAGAATTCTAAGTAAATGCAAATTAATTCACAAGTATTAAATTCAATTAAATATGCAACGATTAATTGAGAATTAAGTTAATCAAATTGTGAATGCAAGTGAAAACAGGAAAATGTGGAAAAAATTAACATTGCAAAAAGAAGGCATTAATCACACAATATAAAAAAAAACACTTCAATAAGAAAAATGCATAAATGCACAAAAAATCACTTCAAAAGAAATAAACACAGAACATGAAAATTTGCAATGTGTAAAAAATGAAAGTTCCACCAAACCACTGTAAATAGGTTTTTAGTTTCACCAAACCACTGTAAATGTGTTTTTTAAGTTTCACCTAAAAAAAACTTTGTAATAACCCATTACCTTAGTACCAATTGTTTCTGCTGCAGCTAGTTCCAAAATTAATAAAAAAAATATGCCGTTACACACTTGTACAATGTTTGTTCAGATTCCATAATAAGCACTAAGTAATACTAAATAACTCTAAGAAATATGAAATCTCAAATTTACGAGTGACCAATCATTGAGTACAGTCTTTACGTTAATGTAAAATCAAAAATGGCACTGGAGAGAGGGAGATGATTTCTTTACACCCCGAGTTCAAAGTTCCAAATGAGCCTTCTCTCTCTCTCTCTCTCTCTCTCTCTCTCTCTCACTCTCTCTCTCTCTCTTCTCTCTCTCTCTTGTAAGAGCGAGACATAAATGCCTGACGGGCTCAAATCGATTTTGACCCGAAGTTTCAGGTAGTATCGGTAAAAATTCTCTTTCAAACAATAAGTAGAAAGAAAGTGAGATTAGAATTATAACTAACATTTATTTTTACATGATTAAGACAATAAAAGTCATGTGAAGTAAAGGATATAATTATAGAATCTTCTAGAATGAAATTAAGTTTTGTCATTTCCTTGAGTGACGTCACAAACTTTCCATTTCAAAACCAAAGCTACTTACGAGTCTACAAATTCTCTTTTGACAAATCGAGAGATATAAGAGTTAATTTACTAGTAATATTAGATGGTTTTCAATACAAAAACATTTCTAATTACTTATATGAAATGAAAGGCATCAGGCGTATGTGAAACGTTTTATGCTTGCGAAAGATAGTGCAATCCTTCCACGTGATTACTCGGCAAAAAAAAAAAAAAAAAAAGAAAGAGAGAGAGAGAGAGAAAAAAAAAGGAATCGTGTGGCCCCAAGCGGTGACAGATATCTTCCTGCTTCGAACAAACAATGCTAATTATATTTCTTCTCACATCCTACGTTATCTTATGCAAAATCTGAACATACATTATTGGAACCTCTAACTCTAATTCCAGTCAACTGCTGCGACAGACAGACAGACAGCTTCTCCTTCCTCTACTGATGACTGCCAACTACTCCACAGCTCAAATCATTTGAATTAAAAAAATAAAACTAAACTGTTTTTAAGAATATGCTAAATAATAATTCATTAATGTCCTAGATATAACTGTACGCCCCGCCAGTACAAAAAGCGGCGTCACCCTGCCAGGCCTGCCTCGGAGAGATCATGCCTTTCTCTCCCTGAAAGAGAGAGAGAGAGAGAGAGAGAGAGAGAGAGAGAGAGAGAGAGAGAGATTCCATAGGAAAACAATCATAAAAATGTAAAACTTTCTGTATAGATGATACAAAAAGTATCCAGTGTTTATTAGCTCCAGATAATCATTCTACTAATGTTGTAACCAAACACTGATGCACTCCTACAACCACATCAAATAACTCAAATAACCCTGGGGATGGAACCAAACCCGTCCACCACTTTCTCTACAATAACTACCATTATTTGTCATAACATAAGCAACTAGAAATGTCATAGCACAGTCTTATAAGTAACACCATAACCACAGAACTATCAGTTAAGTTCCCACTTCAGGCAAGTTACCCAGCAGAAACTATCATTCAACCCTATACACTAATTAAAGATCAACTTAAAGATGGCCATGTTAGTGCTTCGCCGACTTAGTATAGGTCTCCACCTTAGTTAGCGTACTCTCCCATTATGTAGGAGAATGCTACATACGCAAGCACGAATTCACTCCCGAGACACTCCCAAATTTATTTCGTCATAGACTCGTCACAAGTTCATTGCACTGGAATAAAACGTGACGTCATATACAGATCATAGTCACACCCATAAAATCTACTTAATACCAGATTCTTAGTTGCACCTTCGCACGGCCATAGGACGTGGTCTGTTCTGCTTAGGCAGCGACTTCCACCTGGCGCCACGGAGAGTCAAAATGATGACATCTATCATTTTAAAGAATGTCATTGCTCATCGCATCCGCTTATCAACCATCAGTCAATAAATATATATATATTAAAATTCTTAATGGTGTTTTAATTATATTCTTAATAATAATTTTACATGCTTCCCTTAAAAAGTGGGGTTTGGCAACTGGACTACCACTACAATTCATCATTCTGACCTGCGGGAAGAGGGAAAGATGTTATTTTACTATTGTAGATAGTATTCCATTTCTAATGGCCGAGGTCCATGGATGAAGGGCAGTAATAGCAACATCTTTGCTTGAGTTTATTCGCTTAGCTACACTAAAGAAGGATATTCAAAATACAAAAGTGTATATTTTAAAGAATCATGGCAAACATCTGAGCATCAGAGCTTAATAAACCATAAGAATCATATCCTACATACATGAGGTAGAATTTACTGGATCGAAACCTGTGTGTCGGACTCTATACTAATACAAAAATAATTGGTTACACCTATAACATTTATGCGTTATGCAATGTTTTGAGCTGAGATTGTCTGCAGAGCTAAAATTTCATGCGCTGTTACATAATGTCTTGCCTACAAAAGTCTCCTCTCCCTTCACATGTGACTAAGAAACACATCTGTTTCTCAACACTCACAAATCTAATCTTTCAGGAGGTTTTCCTTTACTCATTCGGTAATGGAATACAACAACAGGTGTGTTCTGAGCTGTTGCAAGATTTCCCTCTCAATTTACAGTTGGTTGTTCAACATGTTGGTAAGCAGTTTGCACATCACAGTTAATTAAGTCTGTGGTATTTGATACTTAAACTCTTATATCATTTTGTACTGAATGACTGCAACTGATCAACATGACGTTTTACAGTCTTTCCACCGAATATTAACATCATAATCTTGCTGACAATTTCTCCTTGTAATCATTTTTCCGGTGAATTGAATGATCTTACCATGACATAACTTGAGGGAGTGATATGTTGCTGATAATGTATGCTGTATACCATTTACATTAAAAAATTCTTTAAAATAGTGCATTAATTTTTGCAATATAAAGACACTTTTAGGTTTAGAAATGTGTAGTTTTAAATATTTTTACACTTAAGTACTCTATGTGACGAGACAACAGGAGAAACATTAGACAATGCAAATAAAGACACATTAAGGTGTTTCAATATCAATTTTGCAGTTTCTATAGGTAATAAATATTACATATATGATTATTAATTACCTTAATTAAATTTATTTGTGAATGAAATACAATGAATAGCAATACATTTTTTGCAGACGACAAACTTCATAAATATTCAGTGGATTAACTTCTAGCCAAAGGAAAAATTAGCCTAAGGAAAACTGTTTCCATGGATTTAGTACCACTACTACAGATTCTGGAAAGGAAAACTGGGCAAAGGGAGAGCTGTTTCCATAGATTTCGGGACACTACTACAATACTGTAAAGAAAACTGGGCAAAGGGAGAGCTGTTTCCCATAGTTTTCGTAAAACCACTACTACAAATATTGGGAAAGAAAAACTGGGCAAAGGGAGAGCTGTTTCCATAGATACGGTACCTACTACCAACATATGTAAAAAAGAAAACTGGGGCAAAGAGAGCTGGTTTCCACATCGTCCCACTACTACAAAACTGTAAAAGAAAACTGGGGCAAAGGGAGAGCTGTTTCCATAGATTTCTACATACTACAAAATACTGTACAAGAAAACTGGGCAAAGGGAGGGAGCTGTTTCCATAGTTTTCGTTACCACTGCTACAAATATGTAAAGAAAAATGGGCAAAGGAGAGTGTTTCATAGATCGTACCACCACTACACATATGGAAAAGAAAAACTGGGCAAATAGAGTGTTTCCATATATTTCGTACACTACACAAATATGGAAAGAAAACTGGGCAAATGTTTCCATAGTATCGTTTACCACTACACAAATACTACAGAAAACTGGGCAAAGAGAGCTGTTTCAGATTTTGTAGCCTACTGGGCAAATACTGTAAAAGAAAAAACTGGGGCAAAAGGGAGAGCTGTTTTCCTATTTCAGATCATACCGACTACTACAAATATGAAAAGAAAAACTGGGAAAGGGGAGAGCTGTTTCCATAGATTTCGTACACTACTACAAATACTGTAAAACTGGATAAAAGGGAGAGCTGCCATGGATTTTTCGTACCTATACAAATATTGGAAAAGAAAACTGGGCAAAGGGAGAGTGTTTTCCGTATTTTGTACCACTACTACAAATGTGATAAAACTGGGCAAAAGGGAGAGCTGTTTCCATATTTTCGTACCATATACAAATATGTTAGATTGGGTAAAGGGAGCTGTTTCCATGATGTACCATACTACAAATAGAAAAGACTGGGCAAAGGGAGAGCGTTTTCCATGAGTATCCACTATACAAATTGTAAAGATAACGGGGCAAAGGGAGAGCTGTTTCCATAGATTTTCGTACCACTACTACAATACTGAAAGATAACTGGGCAAAGGGAGAGGCGTTTTTCTGGAGTTCACCACTTCTACAAATACTGTAAAAGATAACTGGGCAAGGGAGATGTTTCCATAGGTTTCGTACCACTATACAAATACTGTAAAAGATAACGGCAAAGGAGAGCTGTTTCCATGATTTGACCACTATACAAATCTGTAAAAGAATAATGGCGCGGGAGAGCTGGGTTCCATGATTCGTACCACTACTACAAATACTGAAAAGATAATGGAAAGGGAGAGCTGTTTCCTGATTTCGTACCCACTACTGCAAATACTGTAAAAGATAACCTGGGCAAAGGGAGAGCTGGTTTCCAGGATTTTAGTACCACTACTACAAATACTGTAAAGTAAATGGGGGCAAGGGAAAGCTGTTTCCATAGATTTCGTACCATATAGAAATACGGTAAAGATAACTGGGCAAAGGAGAGCTGTTTCCTAGGATTTGACCACTTAACAAATACTGTAAAAGATAACTGGGCAAAGGGAGAGCTGTTTCCATGGTTTAGTACCTACACAAATACTGTAAAAGATAACTGGGCAAAGGGAGAGCTGTTTCCATAGATTTTCGTACCACTACTACAAATACTGTAAAAGATAACTGGGCAAAGGGAGAGCTGTTTCCATAGATTTCGTTACCATACTACAAAATTAAACTGGGTTAGAAAATTTGCCAGTTAGGGAAAGAGCGTTTCCATGATTTCTACCATACTACAAATACTGTAAAAGATAACTGGGCAAAGGGAGAGCTGTTTTCATAGATTTCGTACCACTACACAAAATATTGAAAAGATAACTGGGCAAAGGGAGTGTTTCCTAGATTTACCATATACAAATATGTAAAAGATAACTGGGCAAAGGGAGAGTGTTTCCATAGATTTCGCACTACACAAATACTGTAAAAGATCTGGGGCAAAGGGAGCTGTTTCCATAGATTCGTACCACTACTACAAATACTGTAAAAGAAACTGGGAAAAGGGAGAGCTGTTTTCTAGATTTCATACACTCTACAAATATGGAAAGCTAATGGGCAAAGGAGACTGTTTCCATAGATTTCGTACCATACTCAAAATATGAAAAGATAAATGGCAAAGGGAGAGCTGTTTCCATATTTCGTACCACCTACAAATACTGTAAAAGATAATGGGGCAAAGGGAAGAGCTGTTTCCATATTTGTACCCACTACTACAGATACTGCCCAGAAATGGCAAATAGAAAGACGTTTATCACCTACTACAAATACGGTAAAAGATAACTGGGCAAAGGGAGAGCGTTTCCATAGATTTGTGGTCCCACTACTACAAAAAAATATTGAAAAAGATACTGGGCAAAGGGAGAGTGTTTCCATAGATTTCGTAACCACTACAAATACTGTAAAAGATAACTGGGCAAAGGGAGAGCTGTTTCCATAGATTTCGTACCACTACTACAAATACTGTAAAAGATAACTGGGCAAAGGGAGAGCTGTTTCCATAGATTTTCGTAGTCATGGAAAATAACGGGTACCATAATACAAATACTGTTAAAAGATACTGGGCAAAGGGGAGAGCTGTTTCCAAATAGATTTCGTACCACACTACAAATACTGTAAAGATAACTGGGCAAATGGGAGAGCATCCATAGATTTCGTACCACTACTACAAATACTGAAAAGACGGGCAAAGGGATAGCTGTTTTCCAGATTCATAACCCACTACTACAAAACTGTAAAAGATAACGGGCAAAGGGATGTGTTTCCTAGATTTCGTACCCCACTACAAAATATGTAAAAGATAACTGGGCAAAGAAAGCTGTTTCCATAGATTTCATACCACTACTACAAATACTGTAAAAGATACTGTGGAAAGAAGGCTGTCCATAGATTTCGTAAACCACTACTAAAACAAATACTGGGTAAAAGATAACGGGAAAGGAGAGCTGGTTTCCATAAAGATTTCGTACCACTACTACAGATACTGTAAAAGATAACTGGGCAAAGGGAGAGCTGTTTCCATAGATTTCGTACCACTACTACAGATACTGTAAAAGAAAACTGGGCAAAGGGAGAGCTGTTTATTTTTTCCTATATGATTTCGTACCACTACTACATATTGATACTGTAAAAGATAACTGGGCAAAGGGAGAGCTGTTTCCATGGATTTAGTACCACTACTACAAATATTGGGAAAGAAAACTGGGCAAAGGGAGAGCTGTTTCCATGGATTTAGTACCACTACTACAAATGCTGTAAAAGAAAACCAGATACGAACGACACTTTCCATTAACTGTCGAAATTGCCTGAGTGGGGGTCTCATGAGAGAGAGAGAGAGAGAGAGAGAGAGAGATAGTTTGTCTGAAAAAAAATGGAGACTGCAAACCAAACGAACAATAGAGCAAAAACAAGTGGTAATAAATAAGTTTTAAAATGATGAAGAACAGGTCTGATGATCGACCAGGGAGGCAAGATGAGAGAGAGAGAGAGAGAGAGAGAGCATATACTGTTGATAAAATGTCATCGATAAGTTTTCTCATAACTAACGCAGTTGTTAGTTAGTTAGGTAAATCTCATGGAGAGTCATTCATAAATTAACCACGAAGGAAGGGACAACCTACAGTATTTCACAACAAACCAACTGTAGGCGCTCCTAAGGAAGAACAATTACACAGGAAATCGTTAAACAGTCGTTCTCAAACTCTTCCAAACTTTGCTGGTACTGGATCGGAAGCCCTCACCCAATTATACTAGGTGGAAACAAGGCGCCCCCCCCCCCCCCCCCACACACACTCTCTACACACACACACACACACACACATCATATTAAAAGCGCAATTTAGCACGTGTTCATCTAAATTCTTACCCAATTTGATGTGACGGGTGAGGAACCTGGTTCCGGGAACAGGAACCGTCAAAATATGAAACCGTTGGTTAACTGCAGACGTAGGTAGTTTAAAAACTGATTTCGGTTGCAATACAGCAAGAGAAAGTGCTTCACACATAGGTTTTTGTTGCAAAGGGATATAAAATACCTATTTCCACGATCTTTTTGCTAATTCAGGGTCCCCATGCAATTGGTCTGCTCAGAAATGAGGGAGAAAGTCCTTGTGGTATTTAGTTTTCCAAACTAAGGTCATCTGAAACGTCAATAGCTGTTCCGCTTAGGAAAATACTCTCGTAGATTTATCCTGCAATTGCTGTATGGCAAGTGCTGAATCATGCAGTCTCTTGTACTGTCACAGCCAGTTCTAAATGGCCATCTTACTTCATTCCAAAAAACAACTCTGCAAGATTGGGCCACCTTACATACCCATCAATGAACTGGGTTTTAATAAGACTTGTGCTCTCTAAGATATACTTTTTTTCTTTGGTTTAAAAAATACATTTCAAAGTTCATTTTACAATTCAATCCATATACAGTAGATGTAATTTACGTAATAAATCAACCAATATATAGAAAATACTTATCTCGTCATTTCTCATTTATTCATAGACACGTGAGAGAATTTTAGCAGCAGTTTTCTTTCTTGATAATGGACCCCATCTGGAGCCACACTGGGGCAGAGTTGCCAGATTATTTTGGGAAAAGTAGCCTATACTAGCTTCAAAAGTAGCCGATTTGAAATAAAAGTAGCCAAATGCCGAAGTTTATGATTTATAGTAAAATTATCAAACCAGACTTATATATTGATATTGTTATGAACATTACTCACAACTATTTAATAGTATCATAAGTGGCAAGAACAGGCTCTTTTCTTTTAACGATCAGTGCCACAAAGGTTAGCATTTAAAGCCAAGGGGCAAGATCTCCAGACAGTGGAAAAACACCAAATAGCATTCAAAGAGGCATAACGAAAATATAGATCAAAAACTAATATTATTACAAATAAATCTTAAATTAAACCCACATAAAAAGAAAAAACAGATTAGGGCTTACAAAAAATTTTACCTAAAAATATCCTCATTCACACGATAGAACAAGACAGTAATTAGGAGGAGGAAGGAAAACAGCCTATTTTTAGAAAGCCCTGAAAATATTCTTTTGGAGAAGATAATGAAAGAGGGAAGGAACCTTATTCCTATATCATACAATTACTCAAAATTATTTACATACATAATTACAAATGACTTAACACGGATCACTCGATCTAACATCATTGGTGGTTACAAGCAGGCACTATATGGGCGATATCACCACTACTGAATACAGACACGGCTGTCTATCAACGCTCCGGAATCACCAAGGGGGTCTGCAGCCGGAGGATACACTGACCCGCGTCCGTAACGCCAATAAAGAAGATATTCAGTTTATGTCCTTACCAGCTAGCTGAACAGATCAGGCCTTTTCACGACTCCGGAGGTTTCAGGACGAAAGCAGGACAAGGGACAAGACAAGATGCTTTCCCAAGGGCAGCAGGCAGGTACAGAGGTTTTGGGGCGTAGATATAGTACCTTCTACAGTACACAGGAAGGCGCCCGATCAGAGCACAGGAGACATTTCTTAAACAACAAGGCTCTAGCTTCCATATTTCTGGTAAAATAAATTGGAATCTGTCTATTTGTAGATTTTATTGTTCTATTTAATTTGAAACTAATGACTACTTGAAACTCACAAGTATTATACTTCCAGGAGGGTTCGTATTCAACAAGGGGAAAGATGAGACAAAAAGAGGTTGAGAGAAAGAAACAGTTCGAAGAATACAGGAGAAAACAGATGTTGAAGAGATTGAGAGAAAGAAGAATCAAACTGAAAAACCAAACCCCCCCCCCAAAGAGAAATTATTCACATTCTTTGAGAATCAGGGTAGACTGGAGTACTTCTAGACCTTAAACCTGTATATGTGGATCCATTACTCTGCTTGTTCATGAAAAAAATGTTATTGTACAATTTACAAACCCTGTATTTTTCAAATTTCCACTGGGGAAAAAAAGCCAAGTATTTCAGGCCTGTGGAAACTAAAAAAGACTTGTGATTCTGGAGGGAGGAGATGTAGCTGATAGTTAGATAGTCATCAGTTCATCTTTAGTGAACATTGTTCTTTTGATTTGCTGTTTGCATTTATGGCTCTGGGAATCTAACCACAATTACCATTATTATTATTATTATTATTATTATTGTTGTTGTTATTATTATTATTGTCAGGAGAACACGAAGGCAACGGAAACAGTTATTAGAAAAAGATAAATTCATAAATTATCCTAAAAAAATCCACTGCTGTCGCCATGAATTATAGTGACCAGTGAATTCATTGTCAAATTGAATTCATCGTCAACGTGAATTTACCACCACTATGAATTTACAGTCACTGTGAATTCCCTGTCTTTTTTAATTCACTGTCACAGAAATTCATTGATACTGTGAATTCACTATCATTGTGAATTCACTGTCACCATGAATTCTCTATCACTGTGTATTCATTGTCACTGTAAATTAACGATCACGAGTGAATTCACTATTCATATGATTTCATGGTTACTGTTAATTCACTGTCACAGTGAATTCATTGTCACTGTGATTTTACCGTCACCATGAATTCACTGTCACTGTGAATCCACTAGTTACTGTGATTTTCCTTCACTGTGAAATCCCATTCACGGTGAATTCACTGTCACGGTGTGAAATCACCATCACTGTGAATTCCCCTCACAGTGAATTCACTAGTGACTGTGAATTCACTGTCACTGTGAATTCACGGTCACTCTGAAATCCCATCACTTTGAATTCACCTTAAACCCTGTAATATTCACTGTCACTGTGAATTCAATATCGCGTGAATTAATTGTCACTGCTAATTCACTGTAACTGTGAATTCAATGACATTGTGAATTCATCTTCATTATGAAATCACTATCATTTTGAAATCAGTGTCATAGCAAATTAACATCAGTGCAAAAATCACTGTACTGTTAATAAATCGCACTGATTGCTACAGCGAATTCATTGTCACGGTGAAAGTGTGGTTACCGTGCATTCATGATCTGC
>NC_061109.1:784015-824015 GCF_015104395.2 Macrobrachium nipponense
CTCACTCCTGAAAGCTTACACCTACAGTCATTGTCTGGTGTAGATAAACTAAATATGCTCATGCATTTGTTTCTCAGTGACCTTCGTTGTTGCAACGCCAGATCTGTTAGATCAATAAATCAATCAAAGGGTTTGGCCAAAGCTCTATTTAGTATGTAGAATTGGAAAAAAAATATAAATGATCTTCTTTCGATATCAGCAATACGAATCTTTGCTCGTTGTTGCTGAAATACACCATTATGGAAATATTCTTCTCTCTCTCTCTCTCTCTCTCTTCTCTCTCTCTCTCTCTCTCTCTCTCTCCTCACAGTGACACCATCTGTTGGGAAGTCAAGGATATAAGTAGCTTCCCGGAGCAGAGCTCAAATAGGCCTATATAAGTCTATTCAACACTATTTGATAGCTAGTTGGCATCGGATTCTTTTCTACAATATCTAATGCCTTGTGATTGCAGTTATATATATACATGCAATATATGACATTGACTGTGACAGTGAAATCATGATGGACAATGAATTCATGGTGACAGTGAATTCACTCTGAAGAAAGAAAGCATTCTTTGTTTAAATTAAAAACTGATTTAATAATAATAATGATCAAGATTTGGCCCTCAGCTGATTCCAAAAGTGACTTTATACTTGACGCCATAGAAGATCATGTTTTAATCATATTGCCTTATTCCCTTTATACATGAAAGGTTGAAGAGTCTCCAGCCTCGGTCTATAAACATTAAAAGGCAACAAATTCGTAACAATGATGTGGATCTTCCGTGTTCTCGATTATTTTGATTAGCTAACTGCTGTGCAAGTATAAAGGCAGATATAAAAGGCATAACTACGCTTGCGGAAACACAGTGATAATTTCTATAATTGTTTCTGGTTCAAAGCAGACACACACACACCTATATATATATATATATATATATATATATAATATGTATATATTATATCTTATAAATGAGAGAGAGAGAGAGAGAGAGATAGGCGGGGGGAGAGAGAAAGCGACACGTGTAGTGTTTGAGAACCATGAATGTGCGTCTAAACATTACATTCTCTCTCTCTTCTCTCTCTCTCTCTCTCTCTCTCTCTCTCTCTCGATCAGTGGTTTTTCTTCAAATGTCATTTGAAATATATAATTTCCAAATTAATTATTTTTATTTCCCAGCCACGTCTCCCACACTCAAAATAAAAAAAAAGGTTCACAAGTGTGTTTTCCTATGTGGAAGACAATATACGAAATAAAATTATATATTTCAAAAGCAGATTGAGACCGAAGGAGTCTTTTGTTGTCCAGGGGAATAAACTGAAGCTAAAAGAAGAAGAAGAAGAAGAAGAAGAGGAAGATTGGTGATTAATCCAAACCGAAAACAAGAGGCGGTCTGACGACAAAGGATCTTTTTAGACTTTCCGACTGGCACTAGTCCAGGGTCAGACCCCGTAGCCGTAGGGGGTAGTGCCGTCAGTGCACCTCACGTGGTGCGCTGTAGGCATTAACGTTAAGCCCGCTGCAGCCTCCCTTCGGCCCCTACTGCAACCCCTTTCATTTATTTTACTGTAACTCCATCCCTATTCTCTGTCTTCTAACCTGCTATCCTGAACCCTCTGCCAATACTTTCTTCATAATACAACTGCTTTAAGGAAATTGTCCTCCCGTGACGCCTTTCAAAACGCCTCTATGTCAGTGTTCCTTGCAGCGCTGAATGACCTCGTAGGTCCCAGCGCTTGCCATCAGGCCTCGCTCTCATATTCCCATTCCAGCTCCAGGATCAGAGAGTCGATAGTCGATGAGTTCAGAATTTGGCGTCAAAATAGAATAGAATATAGAAATGAGGCCGGAGGCCAAGCTCTGGGACCCGTGAGGTTATTCAGCGCTGAAAAGGAAATTGAGAGTACGAAGGGTTGACAGGTGTCAGAGCAGTTGCAATGTGAAACAGATGCCACGAGAGGGTTAAGGAAAGTCAGATGGCAGAGAGAGAATATGAACGGAGCAACAGTAAAACGAGGAAAGAATATAATGGTACATAGAAACGATTGCTATCGTTCCTTATATGAAATTTTGGATTCCCCTAAAAATTTGGTCCCCATCAAATATTCTGGGATTTAAATAGCCAGGCCAGTTCCTGTGGTATACTGAAATCACGTGCATCTGCTGTGATTGTTAAGCACACACACACACACACATACACACATATATGTATATATATAATCAACACACAATCACGTGTGGAACAGACATTAAGTTTCTGACTCACACCGAGATCGAACCCAGGTGTTTCAATTGAAAGGTTCGTTGGTGGAGCCCTTCTTGCCTTTCAATTGAAAGACCTGGCTTGGATCCCGGTGTGAGTCAGAAGTGTATGTATGTATGCATCCACGTATAATGTTCGATGTGAGTTGATCATGCATAGTATACCCATCGACATACTACGACCCACTCGGGCTGTGAGGAGGAGGAGGAGGAGGAGGAGGAGGAGGAGGAGCACCTGGAGACTGGATGACGACGAAGGCGAAGCTCAGGTGTCGGCAAAATCGCCTCCTGTTTTGCGCACGAACGAGTGATGAATGGCCTCTTAAACAGCTGCTGCTGTTGTCTGGAAAATTCCCGCATTTATTGGAACTGAATAATTAGATATTGGCGCCGCTCGTCGAGCAGTGACCTCGACGTTAGAGCGTTGCTCTGAAGCGTCCTCCGTGAGTCATACATAAGCTTTCACATGACTTTGTGCGTCGCTGTTTTCGCTTCCTGAATTCATACCAACCTCCTCCTCCTCCAATCACGAGACAACACAACACTCAAGTCTGAGTCACAACAGAGCAGCCATTCCTGATGTTAATCACTATTTTGACCCCGCGGCGTGGTAGTGCCGTCAGTGTATCTTATATGGTGCACTGTAAGTGTTACTTAAGGTTCTTTGCAGCGTCCCTGGCCCTTAACTGCAACCCCCTTTCATTCTTTCTTCCATCTTACTTTCCACCCTTTCCTAACAATTGCTTCACAGCGCAACTGTCTTGAGGTTTTCCTCTTCTTACACCGTCCAGACCTTTTATTGCCAATTTTCCTTTCCAGCGCTGAATGACCTCATGGTTCCCAGTGCTTGGCCTTTGCCCTAAACCTTATATTCCATTCTACAAACGATTCATGATGTTAATCCCTGATTTGAAAAGTTTCCATCACTTGATTAAAGGTTGAAATTGTGTTGAACTATGTTGCTCTCTCTTCTCTCTCTCTCTCTCTCTCTCTCTCTCTCTCTCTCTCTCTCTCCCTGTTGATGTCTGACGTCAACCTAGTGGTTTTTATTATTGTGAATCTCAATTCGAAGTCATCAGTTGTGCGCTGTCATCTTACTTTGTCCATAATTGTGACCTCGTTTTGGTGTCTTCAAATGATCGATGCTTCGAAGAAGCAGAGAAGACTGACTGACTGATTCCATGATCGGGAATGAGAGAAATGTCGTAGAGGATGACATCGAATTCACTCGACCTCGGAAGTTATTCCAAAGTCAAGTGAATTCGTTATGAGCGGCTGGCTTTTGCTTAACACTTCTCACCATAAATTGAATGGAATGGAATATAAGATTGAGGCCAAAGCCAATCGCTGGGGCCTATGAGGTCATTCGGTACTGAGAGGGAGACTGGGAGTAAAAGGTTTGAAAGGTGTTACAAGGGCGAAAACCTCAAAGCAGTTGCATTATGAAACAATTGTTGGGAGAGAGTGGAAAGAGGGATAATATGAAAGGAGGTACAGTAAAAGGAATAAAAGGGGCTGCTGGTAGGGCACGGAGGGATGCTGCTATGAGCCTTCAGTAATGCCTACAGTTCACCGCGTGAGATGCACTGACGTCACTATCCCCCCTACGAATAAGATGACTTCTGACTTTTGAAAAGAACGCAAAGTGAATGCGCACCAAATCTGTGTTCCTGTCGCTTCGAGAGAAATTGCCCGAATCGAATTTGAGGCTCAATTCTCGTTCGAGAAATCATTTATCTGGCTCCTTCTCTTCTTCCCCCTCCCCGCCCTCCTCCTCCTCCTCTTACTCCTCCCCCTGCCAATCATCCCTGTCGATCCTTACGGGCATCTTTTCCCCCCCTCCCCCCTCCCCTCCTCCTCCTCCTCTTACTCCTTTCCCTGCCAATCTCCCTGTCGGGATCCTTACGACACTTTGATGACATTATTCGTCAAATTTTCGATCACGAGAGAGGAGTTACTTGCTCGCTCGGATATGTATACGTTCCCGCGATCCCCTGACCTTCAGCCTACGTGCACAATATCTTTCTCTCTCTCTCTCTCTCCTCTCTCTCTCTCTCTCTCGTTTGTTTTACCGTACCACAATGAAATTTTTCGAGAATTAATATATACATATCTATACGTATGTATGTATGTATTTACGTGTGTGTGTGTGTATTTTCTTCTCCTAACATGAGGCCATTGTTATTATTCCCCATAGCAAGGGAAGGAAGGTTCCCGAAGAAAACAAGACAGCTCTCCTCATACATATATAGCTACTACTTGATGGTGAAAGAACTCCCTATGAGACATCTTCCACACCGTCGGCCTCTTCATTCGGCTTCACAGACGTTCATGATCTTTAAAATTCCTCTTAAATCTTAATTTTGTCTCCGTGATGGAAGTCAGCAAGATATATAGGAAATGAGAGAGAGAGAGAGAGAGAGAGAGAGAGAGAGAGAGAGAGAGAGATTTATGATGACCTTGAACTCGTTTCATTATGGGTTCTGCATCATAGAATATGAGCTTCATTTTCACGCCAGTACGGAATCGTTGTCATTTTTACAGAACTATTCTAACCCACAAAACACATAATTTACAACTAGATGTTCTTCAGAAAATTCCGAATCAGTATAGGCAGAGATTTGCATATCTCTCCTTATGAGTAGAGATTTGTCGCCAGAAGAGCTGACAAAGTCTCACAGAGACGTTCTTGGGGCAACTGAACGGACGATTAATTTTATTTGACTCTAATCTGTTTTAACAGAAACTCTGATAAGGTCATTTGAATGTGGGTCCATTCAATTTTTATGGTGTCATTTGGTTTTGCTTCCAATATTTCCTTTGCTAATTCATTGAGCTGCTGTGGCAGATTTCCTGAGAACTTTTGAGCGGACTTTGAACTCTGGAGTTACTGGAAGGGTCGTCAGTGTTAGGTGGAAGATCCCTCTTCGTCAGGATCAGACTCATTGCACATCAAGTCTTTTGTTTTCTCCCTGAAGCAGCTGTGCCGACCACTTCCATTTTGACGCTCCTTTCTCCAATAATAATAATAATAATAATAATAATTAATAATAATAATAATAATAATAATAAAATAATAATAATAATAATATAATAATGAACCAACAAAACTTCTTTCAGTTTTCTTCTGAAGATTGAAAAAGAAACCCACAATTCAATTTGTAACTTGTTTACTTCTAAGTATTTACATTTAGTTTTTACTCCACACTCGAGTGTGGAGTAAAACTAAATGTAAATACTTAGAAGTAAAACAAGTTACAAATTGAATTTGTGGTTTCTTTTTCAATAATAATAATAATAATAATAATAATAAAATAATAATAATAATAATAATAATAATAATAATAATAATAATAATAATTGGTACAAAATACTTGCATTGGTTCATTATATCAGGGAGCTAAAATGAACGAATTCATCGATTGAAAAGCGATGGAAAAGTCTTTATCGCGCCTTTTAACTTCCACACTTGTTGTTAACCCCCTGGAGTGCTAAACTACCCCAAGGGAGTAATTTACCCCCAATCTGCAACGTGTTCCCAGACAAAAAGCAAAACCCTGACTGATATCACTTGGGCTTCTTACATTCGAAGAGGTTTCATCTTCTTTAAAATAATGATAATAATAATTCTTTAATTTTTCTCAGCTGTCTAAGATGTCCTTGTTCATATAATCGCAATTCCAGACGTGAACTTCCTACAGCTCGGAAACACCTTTTCTCCTCATGTGTCAATTCGGTTTTTCAAGACCTTTGAACAATCTGCAGATTTCACTGATTCCCTGAAACTCTTCTGTAAATGATATTTAAAAAGTTCGTAAAAACCAACATAGAAAATGATAAAATTCCTCGCTGTTTACCTAATATTCCAATGAATGTTAATCTTCTCATTGACTGCAGTCGAAAATACAAAGAATTTTTATTCGTAGAAAATCTTTCGCGTTTCATTTGTTGGAATCGATTTATAAAAAGCAGCAACTGCTACCTGGCTTAATATCAGACTGCTCCTCTGCATGATATGATAACCTCACTACCCGTCTGCCACTTCTCTGTTTCATTCATCGTTTTGTCATTGCCATAAATGTTCTTTCTGAACCTTCAAAGAAGAACCCTGTGATATTCCAATACAAAGCAGTTGGAATGATGTTCTTGGGAGCCAGGTTATTTGCGCTTCTTGTCATTTTATTATTGTAATCTTGGGTCCTGGTTCAGTCCAGCCAGTCTGATCGGAACAATGACTATCAGGTTGAAGTAGAAAGGACGGATAATTTCGAATTAACTGATGCAAGCAGGCACAAGCACATACGTTTGGGTGTGCAAGGGGTTGGGGAAAGCAAGTTGTTCTGCAGAGAGAACAGACTAAGCAGAAACAAAGCTAGTTTCACTTATTATAACATATTTCACATCCATCTTCACCTAGAAGGGTTGTTAATGACTGAAGTGGTAGTGTATCTTAAGCAGTACAATACAACCGAGGACGAGGGGGTTTGATGCAGTCTCCAAAACTACAAATACCTGAGTGCAACAGGTATTTGAGGTGGGAGGCGGCATAAACTTATATCCTCTTGCAGTGGTGGGGTGGGCTAAGGCTTCACTGCCTGTCCTGGAATTGAAGATGTCGATGGTTCGTGCCTGTCGGCCGGCAATTCTATTATCGCCTAAAAAAATTCCCCTTCGGTTAAACATATGTGAAAATATATTAATTCCGAGGTAAGGAGAATTAGATATTAAAGGACATTTGTAGCTCGATATATGTATATGAATCACGGTAATGTGATATGACTTATATATATATATATATATATATATATATATATATATATATATATATATATATATATATATATATATATATATATATATATATATATATATATATATATATATATATATATATATATATATATATATGTGTGTGTGTGTGTGTGTGTGTGTGTGTCTTTCACGCCAACCCTCATTTTTCCTCCAAGGGTGGACCGATAGTGCCCCAAAAATTATATGGAAAGTTCACAGGGAAGGTGAAACATGACGCACGGACGAACAGGCATTCTCGTACGACCACCCCCTTTAGATGATGTCACGATCACGTAACGAGTTCATTACACAAAAAGAGTTCGTGACGTAACACATCATTTATTTCATGACTCCTGATCTACACATAACAAGGGCTTCTACAGTAATTTTTCCTCTATTAACTTGTCTCAAAAGATAAAATCTATTCCTCATGGTTCGCCCACCGGAACAAACTCACACACAAACACTGACTGCCTGAGAGGAAGGAAGATTCCTTCAGGAAGTTTCGCAGCTGCAAAAGTAGCAGCTCTATTCAAGGCGACTTTTGACTCACTAACTTAGCAAGGACATTCTTTAATGTTTGACATCACAATTGCGAAATGCAACATCAACAGAACGATGTTTCGTCACCCTCGCTTTCCGATCATTTTCATGAGCCACAAAATAAGTTTAATATGAAATAATATATATATATATATATATATATATATATATATATATATATATATATAAATATATATATATGTATGTGTATATATATATATATATATATATATATATATATATATATATATTATGTGTGTGTGTATATATATATATATATATATATATATATATATATATATATATATATATATATATATATATATATATATATATATATATATATATAAATATATATATATACACACACACACACACACACATATATATATAATATATACTAGTATATATATATATTATATCTATTATAATATTATATATATACATACAGCAGTGATGCATATTCCACCCCTACATCTAAAGTATCATCAGTGCTGGCATTACCATCTCCAAAAAAAAGGACATCAGACTTTAGTTTTAGGGATGACGTTAAGAGTTTCCTGTATTTTCCTTTTCATATCCCAAAAAAGGCTGAGGCACAGCGTGTTTCTCACCTTCTAGAACCTCTGTAGCCCCATTTGTAGATACTGTATCGTCAGCTACTACTTCAATTGCGGCCTTACTCTTACTAGCAACTGTTTCATCAAGATCTCTCCTCACAATCATAAGATCTGCATCTCCCTCTTCATCAGCATGCTCACTCCACCTCAGAACCCTGTATCGGGATAGGGATTAAGCCCTGGTATCTCTAACGGTAACCTGGACTATGTCGAGATTTTCAAAATCATTTTGTTGTTTTGGAAAAAGTAATCATAATCTAGGCCCTGAGGACATCAATATTTTTGTAAAGGTATTGTGTATGGTGCAATGGCCAAGCCTTCTCCCCCTAATGTACCCCTAAGATTTCTCCAGGCTTATAAAGAAATAAAAAAAAAAAAAAAAAAAGACAAAACAGTGCAAGTAACGAAAGCAGATAAGACTAATGCGGTGGTAATAATGAATAAGAATGAGAAAGTAAATAAGATAATGACATTATTAAATGATAGTGATACTTAAACGAAACTGAGGTCTGATCCTACACAGACAGTGAACTCTCATTTTAGTAAACAAATTAAATCAATTCTAAAGGGCTTGGACCATTTAATTAAACAGTTTACACCGCAATGCGCCTCCCTACCTTATATGTATGGTTTAGTCCAGACACAAAATCAATAACCCTATCAGAACAATCATTAGTTCCGTGGGCTCAGTTACGTGTAATTTATCTAAATGGCTTGTACAAATTCTTACACCTTTGGTAGGAAATATTTCTAACACGAAAGTAAAAAACAATGTTGATTTTATAAACAATTTGAATAGTTTAAATTTGAGTTTTGATTTTAATATGGTTAGTTTTGATGTTGTTTCTTTATTTACAAAAGTGCCTGTAGATGATTTACTTGAATTTTTGGAGGATGAATTAGAACGTTTTGATGTTCCCTGAACTGTAGCAAACCTCATTAGTCTCATAAGGTTATGTATCAAAGATGATAAATTTTGTTTTAATGGGGATTTTTTTGTAAAAAAAAAAAAAAAGTTGGTATGGTTATGGGTAATCCCTTATCTCCTGTCCTTAGCAATATTTACATGGAATTTTTTGAGACAAAACTCTTACCAAGAATTTTACCCCCCAAAAAATTATATGGTTTAAGTATGTGGATAATATTTTCTGTATTTGGCCAGCTCACGAAAATCTCCAAGACTTACAAATCTCAATAATTTAGCTCTTATAAAATTTGCTGTAGAGGAAAAAAGAAATTGTAATTTGAATTTTCTTTATGTATCTGTCCACAGGAATAATGAAAATTTCACCTTTTCAGTCTTTCGAAAATCAACTAACATTGCCTCTTTTGTTCATTACTATTCCAATCACCATCAAAATGTTAATTCTGTTTTTTCTCTGGATGTTCCTAAGGGTTTTACGTGTCTGTAGCCCGCAGTTTATTGACACTGAGATTAAAACTATTTATGAGATTGCACTGAAACTTAAATACCCATCAAGGACTTTTGTAGATGTGGCATGGAAAAGAGCTAGAAAAACATTTTATTTAACTAATGACAAACTTGAATTTAGTAAACATAACATTTTAAAATTACCCTATGATGAAAGGTTTTTAGATATTCCTAGAATTTTAAAGCTTTTTAACATAAATGTTGTTTTCAGTAATATTAATGTCAAGAGTTTAGTTATAAAAAATTCTCCTATAGATCTTCCCGGTTGCATATATGAAATTCCTTGCAAAGAGTGTGATAAAGTCTATTACGGACAGATCGGTAAATCTCTTTCACAACGTCTCAAACAGCACCAATATTCTGTGAGAACTGGGCAAATATCGAATGCACTATTCGTACATATGAGAGATTTAGATCATCCTATTAACTAGAGTCAAGCTAGAGCCTTAATCCCATGTAATGACACAGTTAAAAGGAATATCATTGAATCTTGTTTCATCAAGTCAAATAAGGAAAATGTTCTAAATTTAAGCCTTGGTTTATTTAAACTTGATGCCTTCATAATGAGAAAAGTTGTAGATAAATATAAGCAACAAAATTAATATATTCAGTTTTTACATGTTTTTGACTGTACGGATACTTTATAGTTTCTGTTAGGGTTAAATCTATGTTTTGGTTTGTGACCGTGTGATATCCGTATGAACCTTGCCCCATGAAACTTTACCCACGGCCCGATGGTGGCCTGTCCTAAATCGTTGCCAGACGCACGATTATATCTAACTTTAACCTCAAATAAGTTAAAAGCTACAAAGGTTAGACGGCTGCAATTTGGTATGTTTGATGATTGGAGGGTGAATGATGAACATACCAATCTGCAGCCCTCTAGCCTCAGTAGTTTTTTAGATCTGAGGGCGGAGAGGAAAAGTGCGGACGGACGGACAGACAAAGCCATCTCAATCATTTCCTTTTGTAGAAAACTAAAAGCATTTGTTATTTGAGAAAGGTTGTCAGAACTAATTTCAAATTAAATAACGTGAATTTCTTAATACTAATATAATTCATACTTGCTGTATACGAAAGCACGTGATTGTGAGTTACTTACGGGTTAATATCGTATTGTTATACATTACGAAAACAAGAGATTACTGCAGTTACACAGACAAACTTATCGAGATCTGACGAGTATCTAGCTAAGGGCCGAGTTGATGAAGACTGTGTCCGTATTTTTGTCATCTTCCTTTCATTTTAATCTTTCATTATCTCATAATCTTGGAGAAGAACTATTAAAGTATGTATTAAATGCTCCAGAAATGGTGATCGAATTATATTAACTGTTTTAGGTAACTATCGATTCTGGCAGAAGTTTGCTTTGAAATTTGAAAATTGGGTCGAAACAAAAGACTTATGATGATTTCTCTTCACCAGATTAACTTGCAATTGTTTTCTTGGTGGAGAATGGCCCATTTGGTGCTTCGATTAGAATGAAAGTACTATTTTTTTTTTTTTTCGATACATAAAATAGTATTTTCCAGGTTAAAAGAAATTTTTTAAAGTCATTTTCTTTTTATTTGAAATTCTTGCAAGAATAAAATATCAGTAGGGCGTTAAAGTTTCTCATGGATCCGAAATACAGCATTTAAAAAAAATTTTATTGATTAGTTTTGATAGAGTCCATATACAATAAACAAAAACAAAAAATTGTGATTTGCATATACTTGTATTCAGTGCCATAATTTCACATTCATAAATGAATTGCATCATCGTTAAAGAGAGAGAGAGAGAGAGAGAGAGAAGAGAGAGAGAGAGAGAGAGAGAGAATAGTGTTGTATGCCTAGCATTTTGTAACGAACGAAGGGATTCCCTTTTATAACTTTTTAATAAGTTTGGGACGACAACAATCTTTTTCTTATCTCGAACAAACCTAGTAAAAGTTTTGGAGGCTGTCATACGGGAACCTCTTTTTCTTTCTTTCCCTTTTTCTCCGCAGGTTTGGTTGTAATCACTCTTGATTATAAGGTTGGAGACAGTTGTGCCTTTTTCCTTTTGTGTAATCTTTTTTTTACCTGGAAAAATTCATATAATATACACCGACTTTCCAAGTGTTTGTTTGATATTACAAATTACCTGATGGTCTATAGTTATTCTGATTCTGGAACTGAGAGTTTTACTTGCTCTTTGTGGTAATATTTCAAACTGTGTCTAGGATGAGGCGAAAGGTTTATTTTAGCTAGTCGTGTATTTACTTTCTTGCATATACATATTAATACTCACATGAAGTATACATACATACCTATATATGTATATATTATATATATATATATATATATATATATATATAATATATTATATGTGTGTGTGTGTGTGTGTGTGTGTGTGTGTGTGTACCATATGCATAGATAGATATATAGATAACTGGATAGACAATTTTTTTAGATATATTCCTTAACGGAAGGCTTGCTATATGACCAGATCGAGTGAGATGGTATATTATTCCCCTGCATCCTTGGAAAAACCAAAGGGAATCAGAAGCAAAAATAAAAAAAAGAAAGAAAAAAAAGGCTATCGCGATAAACACAGGCCTTGGGAAAGAGTTTAGCTGGGGCTTATTGGCGCTCGGAAATTGAGAGGCTGAAAGGAAGTGGATATGTAAATAGAAGGCCACTGGGTTTGTGTGTCAGGCCAGCAGTCATTGTCAGTCCCGGTGGAATCGGTCATCGGGTTGCCCGGGCTAAGTGAATTATAAAATTTGGCATTGCAGATCTAGGCCCCTCCTGCAAATATTGGTTATGGGTGGGAATGCATTGGCTTTTGACTGAAATGCATGGTGTGCTAATGATTGCTCATATGAATGCATGCCCTCTAAAGGCATGCAAGATTTGTATGAAAGGAATATATATATATATAAGCGAATACCACAGGAAATTGATAGTCAGAAATCCAAGCGCTTTCGTCTTTACTAAGACGTTGTCAAGGAGCTCCTAGACAATGCCTTAGTAAAGACGAAAGCTCTTGGATTTCTGACTATCATTTTCCTGTGGTATTCGCTTATTTAATGAAGTCACGTGCATCTACTGTGATTCTTTAAGCATATATATATATATATATATATATATATATATATATATATATATACTTTACTTATATCTATCTATGCCTCTCCTCTCCCACATCCTTATCCAGTCGCCATCTTGTCCGCCAGATTCCCTCCTCCTCCTGGGGAGGTCTCCTCCTCATCCAGCAATGAACGGTCTGGCATCATAGAGGTCCCGCCTCCCTCCCTACCTCCCTCCCTCCCTCCCTCTCTCCCTCGGAGGGACTGAGAGAGTCTCCGCCCTCGCTCTGCTCCTCCTCCTCTGTCTTGAGTCCTCCCTCTCGGTGGAGAAGAGAACGCTACATGATAATTCAGGCATGGAAACTGATAGAAGGAATAGCTGAAAATATCATGGAGCTAAAAATATCAGAAAGAGCAAGCAGAGGTAGATTAATAGTGCCCAAAACTATACCAGGAAAAATAAGGAAAGCACACAGGACATTAATCCACTACGCACCAGCATCGATAATGCAGCGTCTATTCAATGCGTTGCCAGCTCATCTGAGGAATATAACAGGAGTGAGCGTAGATGTGTTTAAGAATAAGCTCGACAAATATCTAAACTGCATCCCAGACCATCCAAGATTGGAAGATGCAAAATATACCGGAAGATGTACTAGCAACTCTCTGGAAGACATTAGAGGTGCCTCATACTGAGGGACCTGGGGAAACCCGAACAAGATGTAAGGTCTGTAAGGTAAGGTTGTGGAGCTCTCACTCAGGTGGCGGAGGATGTCCGGTCTCTCTCTATCACTCTCTCAGGAATTATTATTATTATCATATTATTATTAATTTATTATTATTTACGTTTTTCTATCGTCATCATTATAATCCTTCTTAAAAGCAGAGAGAGAGATAGCATAACTCATGAGGTATTTAATCCTTCCCCGCCACGTTCTAGGTGAGTTTCTCTCTCTCTCTCTCTCTCTCTCTCTCTCTCTCTCTCTCGTTTTCTCTGTTGAATCCCTTCTTTATTAAGAGGGAGTTTGGAAATGCTCTCTCTCTCTCTCTCTCTCTCTCTCTCTCTCTCTCTCTCTCTCTCTCTCTCTCTCTCTCTCTCTCTCTCTCTCGTTTTCTCTGTTGAATCCCTTCTTTATTAAGAGGGAGTTTGGAAATGCTCTCTCTCTCTCTCTCTCTCTCTCTGTCTCTCTGTCTCTCTGTCTCTCTGTCTCTCTGTTCTTAACAGTGAGACAACTTCCCCTGCAATTGCCACGTTCTAGTACAGTTTCTCTCTCTCTCTCTCTCTCTCTCTCTCTCTCTCTCTCTCTGAGTTCTACTTCTTGCCCCAATCTGACGCTGCAAAAGCAGCTGGATGAGGCGAAGAAGAGGCAGGAAGGCCCAATACGGCTTTTCATAAAAGGCCTCATCTTCTCAAGAAGGTAAATAAATACCTGAATGAAACTGATGTTTCACGGAATACCTTCAGCGAACAGAGGCAGGGAAACAGACGAACGACGCAGACGAGAACATGAGGCCCTCTCACTTCGTCAGCATACATTTAGCAGGCTATGCTTATGAATGTAATGAAGTACTTCTACAAGTCCTTAGGGTGTTCCAAGACTCAAGTCAAGGAACTTCTTCAGGAAAATGAGCTTTCCTGTCAACATTTCTTCTGCCAGAAACGGAATTCTGTGACTCGGTGTCTGATTCTCTGTAGGCTCGGCAAAAAAAAAAAATATCGTGAAATATGACACCGTTAACGAAAAAAGCGGAAATATGAAGGACCATTAACTGGCCCTTATTTCAGAATGTTAAACGCCCCAGAGAAATAAAGAGACTAGTGGCTAATATCTGTAGGACGATAAGAAAGGCCTCCGGTAGATCTTGCAAGTGATCTAAATGTCAGAGTGGGGCTTCCAAGTGTCTGAGGAAAAGTTTAGGGGTAAAGTTTCCAATATTCGAGTGGGCAGCGTCATTAAGATACTTGTGAACGAGTTCATTCAAGCGATCGCTTACAAGGGAATCGTGTAGTTACATATGTCTACTTGTTTATATAAAAAAAGGCCGTTAAGTATGTTTTTATAAATAGGACTGTCCATAGTTCTATAAAAGCGTTGTCTATAATTTTATACAACAGATTTGTATAGGTTGGACTTGAATAATTGCTATTCAAGTTTTTGCTTTCCTTTAAAAGATGTTTTTTACTTTTCCTTATTTGTTAAGACAGAAAATTGTGCTATACAGAAGAGAAACTTTGCGTCTGATACTCATTCTACTGCAGTTATTCTGAGTGTGGCCAAAGCTAAAATGAAAATAAGAGAGAGAGGTCCAAGTTTTGATAATAATCTAACCTTGGCTATAAATTTTGAGATCAATGGCACAAACCTTCTTTTCAGAGCGATATGCAGAGTGAGGTCAAGGTCAAAAAGTTATGCTCAAACTTGAAAGGTCAAATATGAATATAACATCATTCCTCATTTTAAAACTATATATGTAATGGATTTCATGTTTGTTGCAGGTACTCCACTATTGAAAGCTGTGTGCTGAATGCGACGAAGATCGAAGTTAAGGTCGTACTGAGAGGTCACAGCTCCAAAGGGTAAGTTTGTTTATTTAATTAGTTCCATGTGTTAGCAGGATAATGCAATGTCGCTTGATTGAGTTTTACTTAAATGTTGCCAGATATTTTGATTATGACAGGGATTTCATTTTTATCGAGAAAAGGCGTTTCGGGACTTCTTCTACCCTCCCTTGCCTGACGTTTGCGGTCACTAGATGCTCTTAGACATTTTTTTTTATGAAACAACTGCATTCCATTATAGGTCGGGAGATGATACGTTATTGTAGATTGAATGTGAAATAAGTTTTTTTAACTGAACAACAAAACTACATTGAAAGCCTCATTTGCATAAACAAATAAAACGACGAATAAAAATGAAGGTTCCTCTTACCTCACACCCGACTCCCCCCCCCCCCCCTCCAACCTGCAACCCCAATCACCCCAAACAGCCAACCCCCCCCCCCCTCCAATGTCTCCAACCTTGCAGAAAAAAAGAAAAGGGAAAAAGGCCAGAAAATATACTTCAACCATTGAATGCAAATGAAAGTATAGATTCCTCTTACCGTAACCCACAACCAGCGTCCGCCCTCCCTCCCCCTTCCAAGCTCTCCAACTTCTCCAACCTCCATAGAAAAAAACAAAAGTTAAAAACCTTGAAAAATTGCTTCAAGAATTAAAATGCGAAATAAAAGTAAAGACACCTTTTGCCTTAAGCCCCCAACCTACAAACCCCACCCACAAAAATATCCCCCCTTCCCTCTTCCAACCTCCCAATAACCTCTGCAACCCCCTGAAAAAAAAAAAGTAAAAACCCCTGAAGAATTTATGAAGCCTTCAAAACTTTAGATATTCTTTTTGCAGTGTCCATTTCTTGCTGCATTTTGGAGGCAGCAGAGGAACACCTGCGATGCGAGAGCGGACGATACCATCCGTCCCCCCCCCCACCCCCCCCCACCACCCCCCCCACCCCCCACCCCCCCCCCCGCCCCCCAACCCTACCCTCGACAGTGTCTTCCCCTGAGGAATTAAAAGAACACTAAGAGAAAAGTTTAATGAATGTATTTTATGGTCTTTTACATTGAAACGAGGCTTCCCATTTCTCTCTCTCTCTCTCTCTCTCTCTCTCTCTCTCATTATTTGACCTATGTAATAACTCTCTCGGAGCCTGACACTATTTGTTTGCGATTACACACCACGCAATAAACGGGAGGATTCCTTTCATATGCCCTGCCCCCTTCCCCCCTGAAACAGATGGGAAAATTCATTTAAAAGAACAATAATAACCCCCTGTTCCATTGAGAGAGAGAGAGAGAGAGAGAGAGAGAGAGAGAGAGAATATAAAAGTACCTGACGTGTGGAGGAAACCTTTAGTCAAATAGAAATAAAACGCCCTTTCTCCTTTCTCTTATCAACTGGGGAGAAGTAGACAGATCTTTCTTTCTCCGGAAGCCTTCAAACAGCGCAGCATCATCCTTTCCAATCTCCGTTCCCTTCTTCGGCCCTTTATATTACATTGCAGGCAATTTACTTACATATATCCGAACCAAGTGACATTAGTCTCTTAACTATGGCCTTCATTGGAATTGAATGGGCGAGTTTGCTATATTTCTACCTCTGCAAACACTGCAATGGGAATATCCTGAATCCCTTGATAATAGTCCCGACTGAAATCTATTTCTTCGATGATTGCATAAGCTGGAATTTAGAGAAAGATTTTCATTTAAATGATTTCTACTAAGTTTATCGGTCCTGTTTTTCTTCAGGGTAAAACACATCGTATTTCTTTTCTTTTTTAGGAATTGTCATCAAATAAGTGTAATTGCAGCTATACGAAAAGTTATAATAGAAATGCAGTTCCTCTTAGTAACGTAATGGTCAAGGACTCATATTATTCCGAATAATATTGCAAATTTCCTTATTCGTGCACAGCGATCATGTAAGAGTTTCGTCTGCTTCACACATATGAAAATTGCCTCTCGGGTTTAATATTTCAAATATCCACGATAGTTTTCGGTATTTGTAAAGACTATTTTCGACTCAATGATGTACGTAACATCAAAAAATAGTAATATTTGAGTTATTTTCTGCATTTTAGTTATTTGGCTTAGTTTTCCTCTCCATTGATTTCAGTACCCGCAACGTCAAAATAATAAACATAATCAAGTTACTATGAATTTTATTTATTTGGAATCCGTGCAACATATATAGTCTCCCATCTCAATGGATTCAACTTCATTGTTGAAACTTGGGGACAGGAAAGGAGGCGAGGCAGGAAGGGAAGGTCAGATGCCTCGAAGCCTGATTCGCTTCTGTTTAATGTCTGTGCCTCAGAGTTTCGGGACTGCAGCAGCTTGGTAATTATAGGCAGGCAATCCGACAAGATCTAATTTGATGCAGAACAACAACTTTCCTCACGACAATGAAGGGAACTCGACTTCGTAAGTCTATGATTATGGGGTTGATATGAGAATCTGTCGTGGATTGACGCTTAGAAAAAGATTTCTATGAGATTTGAATGTTGTATCTAACTCTGCCATTATTTGAGGTTCTTTGCAGCGTTCCTTCGACCCCTAGCTGCAACCCCTTTCATTCCCTTTACTGTATCTCCGCCCATATCCTCTCTTTTCCATCCTACTTTCCTCAACCCTCTCCTATCAATTGTTTTACATTGCAACTGCTTTGAGGTTTTCCTCCCGTTACATCTTTCAAACCTTCTACCTGTCAGTTTCGGTTTCAGCGTAGAATGGCTTCATAGATATGTCCCGGCGTTTGGCCTTTGGCCTAAACTCCGTATTCTCTTCTTTTCTATTCTATTCTATTCTATTAGCACACTACCACAGCAAATGGCAATTTAATACGCATTTCAAATCAAGGACTCACATCACATCAACGCAACAAGGCGACAAATGGGCTACTTTAACCACTGGAAAATGGCGCGTGAATAGTCTCGGGTATAAACTGAAGAAGTAAGATTAATATCCAGAGTGGTCATTTGTCCTATCACCGGGATCATCAAATTTCCACTCCGGTTCGTGACGAGGAATAGCGTTTAGTGCACATGTGGCTTTTATTAAACAGGGTTTTAGCGGGACAAACTTCGGTTGTTTTTCTAGTGAATGTTGCTGTCTGAGGAATTTGCTTTTCATTTGTGTGGGGTAGGAAATAGGTTTCCCGTCGTCCCTTAAAGTATCGTGAAAGTGCTTGAATGTTTCTTCCCCTTGTTCACACGCGCTTGGGGATTAATCGGGTCTTTACGGATTCAACGCTAAATGTATTGGTGAATGGAAATGACTCATGGAAGATGAAGCAGAGGAGGAATAATGGAAGAACGAGAGAGAGAGAGAGAGAGAGAGAGAGAGAGAGAGAGAGAGAGAGAGAGAGAGGAGAATCTATAGAAAACTTGGGAGTTGTAACAGCCAATTTGTGCCCTAAACTTGAAAATATGGTGTACGTAAGCGATTAAATTGACTCCTTTGAAATACCTGATGATAAATGCACACACACAACTATATGTACATTCATGTACATAGAACGTAGTATACATTTATGTACGGACAAAGTATAAGGTTATGCTAATACTCTCAATTCATTCCTTGGCTCCCTGGAAATCTCAGATTCCAGAGAAGGTCATGTCCGCCTGACGTAATCCTTCGCGTCTAGAAAAGCGGTAATGAATACAGCGGATGATGTGGAAACTTTGGGCAAAGGAGGGCACTTGGGCCCATGAAATGAGATAAGGCCACTTTCCTATTTGTTTGGAAAAACTGATAAAGCCTTCGGATCTTCTGGGGACGGGGGAGGGGTGGGAAAAGGGGGGGGGGGGGTTAAAGTCATTCGCTTATTATGCAAACGTTGTTCTTAAGAAACTTGACTAACTGTAATAATGATGTCTCTTAAGGGGAAGTAGTGAGTCATTGTAGCCCAAAGCCTCAGATTCTTGGGCAGAAAGAGTTTTTATTTCTCTAAATTGAGGTTTCTTTTTTATAATTAAAGATATATATCGCTCTCATTTTCGTTTTATATTTTTTATTCAATTTTACGTGATATTCTCCAGTTATTAAGTCTATCTGATTGTAGACAAGGTAGTCATTGAAGACAGTTCCTACAGCATAGATAATAAATCTTGAAAACGCCCAACTTTCTGAATTCTGCATAAAAATCAACATTAAAATAACAATTGAAGGCGTTAATCTCAGTAAGGTAATTTATGAACTGAAATTACAGGTATTAGGATGTATGGAATCGTTTGCAATGGAAATATAATTATCATTCATTCTTTCCTTCACATCAGTGTAAAACTATGGTGTTTTTATTCATCCAAGCTGATATATCAGAAAATTCCCTGAGAACTGTTTGCGTTAAAGTTTATTGCCCCCCCCCCCCCCCCCCCCCCCCCAAAGACGTATATTATCCATAATACTTATTGCTCAGCCATAAATGCATTTAAATGTTTTGCTTACTGAACATAACTAGTGTTTAAGTGGAAATTGATACCCCATAATCCTTCAACCTTATTGGTTATATTATCCATAATACTTATTGCTCAGCCATAAATGCATTGTAAATGTTTGTGCTTACTGAACGATAGCTAGTTTGTTTAGTAAGTGGAAATTGATAACCTCCCCATAATCCTTGCAACCTTTTATTGGTTTATATAAAATCATTACTCCTACACACGGTTACACGGGCGACTACGTCATAAATCTTATGATTTAAGCTGATTAATTTCGAATAAAATGATGACTCCAAGTCATGTTTTGTTCAATACTGCCTGATGTACGAGCGTTGATTAAAGAGGAAAACAAATGAATGGCAAGTTAGTCTTTGATTTCTGTACATCAAACACAACCTAATCTTTTAGAAATGAAAACAACAGTAGTCTTAACTCTTGCTATTGAATAAATATTCGTTTATATAGATAATACATAGAAACAATATTCGTGATTCAGTGGAAGCAAGAGACTTCGTCTCAAGAACTTGAGTAACGGAAAGAAAAAAGATAAAATATTATTTCCATTGGGAACTTGACGAAAAAAAAAAACACATCTAAAATATTACGTTTTGTATCTCGTCATCTCCCGACCTTCTTGTGCACAGCATGTTTACATGTTAATATCATAACACTTTCAAGATTTAAACACTTCATCTAATATCTGCCTCTTCTTCTGCTGGTACTGACACGGAGAGAGTTGCCATGTTTTATCAATTCTTTTGTTATTTCATCTCAGTGCAAACATACCCAGAAGTCTTGGGATTTTTCTTTTGCCAGAAGCATTTCGGCGCACTTTGTGCAGGAGGAGGAGGAGGAGGAGGAGTGGAAGGAGGAGGAGGAGGAGAGAGAGAGAGAGAGAGAGAGAGAGAGAGAGAGAGAGAGAGAGAGAGTTTTGTTTTCATACTGCCGTCTCATGCCATTTACTAAGTCCTGTGAAGGAATGGAGGAGAGAGAAGAGGAGAGAGAGAGGATGAGAGCGAGAGAGAGAGAGAGAGAGAGATTGACTATGAGAGAGAAGAGAGAGAGAGACTTTATATCATATTGACGAATTTTCCTGTCACTTAGTAGGTATCATAAACAAGTTCTGATAGCAATCAAAGTTGAATCCTTTACACTCAGCTATCCAAATTCAATTTATAGTGGTGTTAATCTTCCTTCTTATGCAACTATGTAAATTATGAAAGCTTCTGTAAAATCCTCTAATCATTCCTGTAAAGTCCTACAAAATCATATAGAAATATCCTATAAAATCCTTCCAGCCACGACATTATAAATGAATATTCAGAACTAGATTCCACTTTCACCATCTGTTTAGTGTCGGCTGTATCTCTGTTTTTTGGAGAAAGTCCTTTTTCTGTCTTCAAATCTTCAGCTGAAAACATTTATTATGGACAGAGTCAACAGACTATAGTAAACCCCAAGAGACTCCAAAGGGAGATCAGCCAGCGGAGAGAGACAAGTTATAGGGAAAGGCTATGATTAAATGAATATAAAGGGTTATAAGATAAAACTGACACACTTGGAATTCAGGAGGCGTCAGCAGCAGCAGCAGTAGCAGAGAGCAGGAATGAATTTGATTTTCGCTTCAATATTTGGAGATCAGAGGTTTCCACAACTAGACTAGGCAAACTATTCCACGTTTTAGTTGCAGCCAAGATAAAACTCCTAGAAAACTGAGGAGTATTAAACAAGACACTAATTACACCACCAGCTGCCAACAGTGTGTGGTTTTCTAGAGTCAAGAGTTAAAAAAACAAAAGACTAATGGATATTGAAGTGTCTTCCTGCCATATTATAAGAAGCAGGGCTGAGCGCAGTCTAGACATAACAGAAAAACGTATCTAGAATTTCTTCTCCGTAAAGATGAATAAAGGCTTTTTGTTCGAGCAGAGTATGTTCTCTCTTGCTCTCACATATAAAAACATACATAATAAAATATAATAAACAAACGAACCAACCGGCGATAGTTAGACGTTCGAGAAAAAGCACTAATTGTTTGCAAGCAAATGAATGGGTTGTTTACAGTACGAAGATATTTGTTCATCTTTGGATTTTATTTCATTTTCGTTTCCGAAGACATAAATTTGTTTTGTTTTATTTTTTCTGTTTTTTTTTCTTTTTACTTTTATCTTCGAAGCAGAGAACTATCACAACTCACGTGTTGCCACTACAAAGTTATGATCTCATATTTAGATTTTATTTTACTATCGTTTTAGAAGACCTGAATTTTTTCCTCCTTCGCTTTTATTTTTGAAGGCAGAGAATAATTGCAATTTATGTTTCCTATACAGATTAGATTTTATTTTACTCTGGTTTAGAAATCGTAAATTCTCTTTTTTTCTATCACTTTTATCTTCACAACTAGAGAATTGTTACAATTCACATTTCCTCTACATCTTTTATCTTCCAAACCACAGGATTATTACAACTCACATTTCCTCTACACCGTTAGGATCTACAATGATCCTCCCTTCACAACCTTCAAGTACGAGATGTCTATGAATTCACAAGTGGTAAATATTGTTAAACGGATTTACAAGAGGAAAAATCCTAAGCGCAAGAGCCATAGAAAGCTATTCATTTGAGCAACAGGGAAAAGAAACCTATGGACACAAAGACTTTGATAGCTGAGTAAAGCTATTGTATGCAACTTGGTTACTGTTCAGTTTTTAGGACATTGGATTACAGAGTTCTTACTCACAGAAAGCTTTGTTGCCTTTATTGATCTTAATTACATTTTTTTATGTACCTATTAATGTAAGGGGGATACAGCACTTTTGCACTGTAGTGGGTATTACAAAATTAAGTAAATATGTAACTCTTCAATCATGGTAGCTCCTTTAACAGATCTTACGAAGAAAGGCGTAGATTTATTATGTCTGAAAAGCATCAACAGGCGTTCGATATCTTAAAATTGGAATAATGCAGCTCTCCTATCTTAAAAATTCCTGATTTAAGTAAGGATTTTTTTTTTATTGCAACAGACCTCAGACCAAGGGGTAAGAGGGGTACTACTTCAGCAATATGATAAACAGTAAACTAAAGCCCTCTGAAAGTAATTATGCAGTAATAGGCAAGGAAGAGATATGGAATCGTTAACTCACTAGTACATTTTAAGTTCATAATCTACGGCTTCTCTGTTAAAGTCCTTACTGACCATAAGTCCCATACAGAGTTTTGCAAGGCTTTAATCACAGTCCCAAAGGAACTCGGCGGCATATGATCATTCAGGTCTTTGGAGCCAAGTTAAGATATCTATCTGGGAAAGCAAATATCATAGCTGACGCATTATCCCGCAATCCCGCACCATACTGCAAAGAACCATTAGTTGGACTAAAAGATATAGAAACATCCATGCCTATTGTTAAAACCGTATCTGAACAATAAAATTCATTAACCCAAGAGATCGTGAACATTGAAGACCTGGGTTGGAGCGCTGAACTGTTACAAACTGAACAAAGCAAGGGTCAGCAACTAAGCAAAACAATAAACACTTCTAACGGAAACCCTAAAGCAAAGTATATTTAAATTGTGTAGCAGAATTATGTAATCAGAGGTAATATTATATGTAGGTCCGTGACGAGGAAAACCCGAAGAACATAGCAGGGTGACTAACGAGCAGGTAGTAGTAATAATCTCTTTCATACGAATCGTCCTAAACTGGTTGCATTCCAATCCATTACATGGTCATCCAGGGTTCTCTATTATGTCACAAAAAGCCAAATCACTATTTTACTGGCCTACAATGCTTACAGATATAAAAAGCATATAACTAATTGTAACACGTGTCATGAAAACAAGGTACACACTAAGACACCTGTCAGTTTAGGGGCCTATCCCGTACCAAATCAATCCTTGAAAGAATACACGTAGATTTATTAACAGAGTTACGAGTCTGACAGAGAAAATAAACACCTCTTAGTGTTAATAGTTGCCTTGACACGTTATATAGAATTAATAGCACTAAAAAACAAACACAGCAATTGAGTGCGCTAGGAATATTTATGAGTGCTACATCAGTAAACAAGGAATTCAACACATGATAATCTCTGACTCGGGCGGTGTAAATCAATAATAATTTCCTTAACTCGTTATGTGAATTTCTTTCTATTAAGAAAAACCAATACCATATTTTATCAACCAGAGTCAATCGGTTTGGTAGAACGGATAAATAAGAAAGTGTCAATGTCCTACGAGTTACATTCGTGATATTGGATCCAAACTGGATTATAGCAGTTCTCGCGGTTTTAAATACCTTTATCATTCATATCTTGTATCTATAGAAATGATACCGCAAGTAGCCTTATACGATACGCCGCTAGAACACTTTTCAGGCCAACCATTAATTTATCAAATATAAAAAAAAAGTATGGATACAAGTGGAGTCGATATAATATACTCCGTAAGAAGTTGGAAGGGTTACAAAAAAAAAAAAAAAAAAAAAAAACTTAAAGTCAGGAAGTCTAGAAGTGAAAATGTATATCTATGTGAATAATCCTATATGGATCTTACAGGGTAAATAGTATATATAAAATTTGTATGGAAACCCTTCTCATTAGTTTGAATAAGGAATATCTAATTTAACATAAGTAATTACATATATTTTACAATCTTGCGGATTTCTAACATGAAACTAATATTATATTGATCAATTTTGGTACTATTTTTTTCAGACATTCTTCTCATGTGGGTGGAGTATTAAAACAAAAAATACCCAATTTATACATGGCTATCATTTGAAAGTACTAAAGTCGTATTTATTACATCAAGTAACGTAACTCTTAAGCTGGCTGAGAGCAATCTCCTGCCAGGTGATGACGTCATCAGTCCTGAAGGTGCCTGGCGCGTTTGCTGAATCATCATTGTTCCTTTTAACCCCAATAATCTGCTTGCACAGGCTTCATCTGTAGTGTGTGTTGTCTAGTTCTTACAAAACAAGCCAACTGGAGAGGAATACTTAGCATGAACTTCTCATGGGCAAGGCAGGTCGTTAGGTACAAGTGTCTATCCGCGGTGCAATGCAAGTTTAGTTAAGGAACCGCAATCGTTTTAAAATTAATGAACAAAATAAGCAAATAGAATTTCTATAACATCAAAATGAATTAATTTTTCTGAAACTCATAGACAATTAGAGTCAATAAATCGGCTTATGACATTGGTAAACGGACACTTATAAGTATCAGGTCATGGGTATGAAAAATTTACTTGCAACATTAGCCTATTACAATTCAAGTAGATCACATTCATGGGAAAATGTCACATTTTCTCGAAAAACCCAAAGTTTATATAGAAATTAGTTACATAGTGGGTTCTTTCGTAGCATCTCCTGCCTAAAAATTAACCTCAGAGGATGCACGCGAGAAAATTGAATATGAACCTCTTGTTAGGGGCACATAGGATTGGATTTTATCACAGCTTAATTTCAGTAAGCGTAGAGAATTATAGAATCATGATTAATATTCTCTTTTACTCTTATGTTGCCTGGCAATCTTGCAAATAGCTCCGTTTCACACTTCTTTGTCTAGTAACTTACTACCAGTAACATCGAATTTTCTTTGGGATTCGTATTGATATCTGTTAATATGGATATTTTTATGATCGTCAGAGACCTGGATAGGTTACTCATTGTTATAATGCCATGGATAAAAAAGTTTGTACAGCTGACTCTTTTGAATTCCATAAAATATCAGGGAATTCATGTGGGTTAAGTCTAGTCCTTAACGGCTTTCTCCCTCCCATATTTGGATGTTGTCTGAATTTACTTTGCCCTTGTGACTAAGTATAATTTCACTTACAGGCTGATTAACGGAACCTGGTGACAGTACCCTACAGTACAAGAGTTTCACATCGCATGCCCGGACAGATCGTCTAAAACTTCAAAACCCGTTCGTCGCTGCGGACAACTGCAGTGAAGTAACAACCGCCTACAATGTGAAGGGAATAAGCACCATCATAAGTGAACAAGCTTATTTCGTGGACTTCTTGGACCGACACCCGTATCCCGTCATTAAACTCGTTTTTAATGCGGAATGCTCCGTCGGCTGTCGGAATAGACTACAAAGGGACATACTTCCGACAATTACGACCGAGGAGGATATTCAACTCTACGGTTGCTGGCGCAGGACTCGTGCTGGGGATGATTTTATCCACCACGAACGTATTCGTATGGCATAGGATGCAGAGGAGAAGTATGGGCGCAAAATAGAACATCGGACCCTGCCCAGGCAATTTCCCCTTGTTTTTAACCATTTGGAATTGGCCATTTCATTTGGCTATAGGTGGTTGTCTGGAACTGTGTAATGGACGAAAAGTTATTCGAAATGCTAGTTAAATGTGTAGTAGGTATATTCTCGGTCATGTATCCCATATATAAGTATCATTACAGAATCGAAATATATCTGTGCGTGTACGCACTAAGAATCTATTTAAAGTGCACCTAGATTAATCACTTAGATTAGTCATTTATGTTAATCAATTGAATTAAGTGCACATATATTGATCATAATTATATGAATCCATATATATATATATATATGTATAAATAAATCAGGTAGCCTATAATCAATCTGTTACCTTTTTATCTTATCAATAACTGCAGTTAGTATATCAGTTAGTATATGGTTAATAAATCAGTTAGTATATGGGTTAATGTATCAGTTACCATATCAGTTAAAATATCAGTTACTATAACAGTTAATATATCAATTAATAAATCAGTTACTATATCAGTTAAAATATGATTTTTATCATGTTAATCTTTATGCTATGCAATTATCAGAAGTACATTAGTATTTTCTGTAGCATATGACTCTTCATGAGTTGAAGTGAAAAACTGTATCATTATATATCACGTGATCATTATTATTTACGAATATCATCATATGCATATGTCTTATATCTTATTACATGAATCTGTATTTCTATACACCATGAATTTTTTTTCTATATATCTATATATATTCACATAGTGTCTGTATCACACTCCTATAAGTCAAATGCAAGTCAAGCTTGAGTAATATTCAGTGGTTGGTTTTGTAGCCGACCGAGCATTTATGTAAGTATTACATAAGCAGAATATATGGAATGTTATTCCATATATAAAAAAACTAAAAACTATGATTAATGAAAACCAGTGACCCAAGAGGTCAACCAGATTGCTTGCAGGAATGTGATCAGACCAGACCAGATAAGATGACGTATACGATAAAGTAGGCTAAGATGACGTGTTGTAATCAGTCAGTGTCTAGTTGCCGTCACCTGTAGTCACTCATTTGTTTGTAAACTGTAGTCCAAGCTTCGTGCTTGAGACAACTACCATGACCTATAGCTCAAACGGCCTACGTGACTTGTAATCTATGTCATCTGTGTGTATGTTTGTATGTTCGAGCTACTTTCTGCTTCCTTTATGATTTGTAAACCAGATTGTAGAGCAGAAGTGATCAAGCCATCATCATTAGAAGACCTGTACAATTTCATCATGTAATCTCAGAAGAATAGATGTATTTTTGTACTCAGTGTTTTCTACTAGAAACCTTGCATCAGAAAGAGATTGAATGAACTTAGAAATTATCATCATGAGTTTGAACACATCTCCGTCGTCATAACCAAAGAAGATATTGACTTCGTAAGTTATCATCAAACCCCAAGACACTCCAATGAGTATGGAAGTCATAACCAACCGACTTAGTGTAAAATTATCGCAAGTCTAACATAACCTCACAGGGCGCCTTATTATAGAAAGGCAACAGCCCTAAAAGGAGCCCATAAGTTCACAAGGCATTAGTATGATTAGATAAGAAATTGAAAGTTATGGAGACATGCCAACTTAACCAATACATATATTTGTATCTGTCAGTTGTCCTGTTATGTGCAATAAGAAATGAATCCCATTTGTTATATTTTAATCTTGCTGTACTATTTGATACAGTGTTAGTGAGAACCTTTCATTCATTATCCATAGAAGACATCCGAACGTAATGGGGAAGGTAGTGTGATTGGTACATTCAATATTTTTCCCTGTATGAATCTAAATTGCATTTCTACCAGTTTATAGATATTTCTGGTATTTATGGATATCCTTTGTGGTGGTGAAAGTCCTATTTATGGTTAGGGCATCTAGTATAATACAAGTCAATTTTTCAACCTGTGATTTCAGCCTTGAGTTGCCATAGTTGTGATAAGCTTTTTTTGAATATTTCATACCTTGAAATAAGGCATTGTAAAGATGTACGTAACACATGGAATAGAAGATAAAATTCAGGCCAAAGGCCAAGCACTGGGACCCTTGAGGTCTTTCAGCGCTGGAAAGGAAATTGGGAGTAGGTAGGTTTGATAGGTGTAACAGGAAGAAAACCTCAAAGCAGTTGCGCTTGGAAATAATTGTTAGCAGAGGGCTCAGGGGAGCAAGATGGAAGAAAGAGAATATGAATGAAAGTACAATGAAAGGGGTTGCAGCTAGGGTCCAAAAGGATGCTGCAAAAAAACCTTGAGCCATGCCTACATTGCGCCACTAGAGGCACACTGTTGTCCCTAATCCCAATACCCACCCCTACATGGGATGTACCACAGCATAATCACAGTTTTCTGTATCAGTTGATGGCTGTTGGTAAATTCCTCATCAAGACATTACAAATAGCTTCATTTGATCAGCAAGGTTTCTCAAACTAGTACAGGTACAGTGAATGCCAGTGACTAATTTAGTAGCTACAGTGAGCAACTACGTATTTCGAAACAATGCCTCTATCACACGTTACGTATTGTAATTGTGGATGTCATTCTTACTCCTTGAAACTATGTAACTTGTCTGCAGTTCTCGTTGATTTTCATGTTTTCAGTCGAAAGGGAATCAGAATCCTCTTAATTGTCATTACTTGAATGTGCTGGCCATAAAGAGTAAGCATATATATAAAAAAAATAAAAAAAAACATGAGTTGAATATTTGATCAAGATCTCTCTCCCCAGCGCCCCCCCGCCCCCCGCCCCACCCCTTATAGGCTAGTAGACCATCTGTTAACATGACATGAGCCAATGTACATTGTAGTTTTTACATCTCATTTATTAAGCAGTAGTTTACTTGGCAATTCTAGTTTTGTAGGTTCTCAGTTGATGGTTATTTTGCTTAGCAATCCTTGTTTTTGTCTGCAGTTTCTAAGTAAAGAACAGTGCACCTGTAGTTATATAGGTCTGGGTACCATTCAGTATACTTACAGCAATCATTGGATTTATCGGTACTGTGCAGAGTTCAGGATCAACAAAAGCCAATCTAGAAAAACCTTTTAGAGAGAAGCATGGTAACTCCTATCACTGAAAAAGCAAAAAAATTTTTTTTATTTTTTTTATTTTCATTTTTTGGTTTCTTTAGTTCAACTGGAAGTGTGATATTTCAAAGGCATTTCTATAGTTCAACTGGAAGGCATTCATGTACATAATTGAAAAGTCAGTAGGTGGAAACAGGTTCAGGCTTCTGGGTGTTCCTAGTATTGTGTTTACCGAGTTATTGTGATTAGATGCACAAACAGGTCAATAGTGGTATTAGTCCAGACTTTAGTGTCTGTGGTATGTCTGTATGTACAAAAAATTGTATATATGTGTTCCTTACCAGTGTGGTTCAGAGAGAATCTTTTGGAATAGAAATATCAAAATGGATCGTTACATTGCTTCCTTAATGTGCCAGAATTAATTGCATTTAAGTTCTAAATAATGGTGAACTCTTGCTAAGGAGATATCACGTTTATTGCACTGCTCAGGTATGTGACAAAAGGTATAGATTCTGGCAAACCAATACTATCTAATGACACAATGCAAGTACTACACATTTTCTTAACAGAATATTAGAGGGAAGATTTTTGAGGTTGGTCATCAATCATTGCAGATGTTTGTTTGTGCAATGTATCGTTGCCACTGATTGTGAGCAGCAAAAGTAGTTTAGGCACTACCGGAAACTGAATTGATACTACGTTTCAGATTAAATTTTTATAAATCCTAGTCAGGTTGTTCAGTTTTTTTTATTGGATTAATAGTGATATAAAATTTTTGTTGCAGGATTTAACTATTTCATATTTAACAGGGAAGGAAAAACAGCAACGTGAATAGTTTCAACTTGGATGTTTAAGTATGAAGGTCTATTAAAATTCTCTTTCAAAACAATAAGTAGAAAGAAAGTGAGATTAGAATTATAACTAACATTTATTTTTACATGATTAAGGCAATAAAAGTCGTTTAAAGTAAAGGATATAATTATAGAATCTTCTAGAATGAAATTAAGTTTTGTCATTTCCTTGAGTGACGTCACAAACTTTCCATTTCAAAATCAAAGCTACTTACGAGTCTACAAATTCTCTTTTGACAAATCGAGAGATATGAGTTAATTTACTAGTAATATTAGATGGTTTTCAATACAAAAACATTTCTAATTACTTATATGAAATGAAAGTCATCAGGCGTATGTGAAACGTTTTATGCCTGCGAAAGATGGTGCAATCCTTCCACGTGATTACTCGGCAAAGAAAAAGAAAAAAAAAAGGAATCGTGTGGCCCCAAGCGGTGACAGATATCTTCCTGCTTCGAATAAACAATGCTAATTATATTTCTTCTCACATCCTACGTTATCTTATGCAAAATCTGAACTTACATTATTAGAACCTTCTAACTCTAATTCCAGTACTACTCCACAGCTCAAATCATTTGAATTAAAAAGATAAAACCAAACTGTTTTTAAGAATATGCTAAATAATAATTCATTAATGTCCTAACATATAATTGTACGCCCAGTTACAAAAGCGGAGAGATCGTGCCTTTCTTGTCCTGAAAGAGAGAGAGAGAGAGAGAGAGAGAGAGAGAGAGAGAGAGAGAGAGAGAGAGAGAGAGAGAGAGAGAGAGAGAGAGAGAGAGTGAGATTCCATAGGAAAACAATCATAAAAAATGTAAAAGTTTCTGTACAAATGATACAAATAGTATCCAATGTTTATTAGCTCCAGAGAATCATTCTACTAATGTTGTAACCAAACATTGATGCACTCCTACAACCATATCAAAGAACTCAAATAACCCTGGGGATGGAACCAAACCCGTCCACCCCTTTCTCTACAATAACTACCATTATTTTAGTCATAACATAAGCAACTAGAAATGTCATAGCACAGTCTTATAAGTAACACCATAACCACAGAACTATCAGTTAAGTTCCCACTTCGGGTAAGATACCCACCAGAAACTATCATTCAACCGTATACACTAATTAAAGATTAACTTAAAGATGGCTATCTTGGTGCTTCGCCGACTTAGGTACTCTCCCATTATGTTGGGGAATGACTCTACATACGTAAGCAAGAATTCACTGCCGAGACACTCCCAAATTTATTTCGTCATAGACTCATCACAAGTTGATTACACTGGAATAGAACGTGACATCATATACAGATCATAAACACCCATAAAATCTACTCAACACCAGATTCTTGCTTGCACCTTCGCACGGGCATAGGACGTGGTCTGTTCTGCTTAAGCAGCGACTTCCACCTGGCGCCACGAGAGTCCAAATGATGACATCTATTATTTTAAAGAATGTCATTGCTCATCACATCTGCTTATCAACCATCAGTCAATAAATATAGTATGTTAAAATTCTTAATGGTGTTTTAATTATATTCTTAATAATAATTTCACATGCTTCCCTTAAAAAGTGGGGTTTGGCAACTGGACTACCACAACAATTCATCACTCTGACCTGCGGGAAGAGGGAAAGATGTTATTTTACTATTGTAGATAGTATTCCATTTCTAATGGCCGAGGTCCATGGATGAAGGGCAGTAATAGCAACATCTTTGCTTGAGTTTATTCGCTTAGCTACACTAAAGAAGGATATTCAAAATACAAAAGTGTATATAAAAGAATCATGGCAAACATCTGAGCATCAGAACTTAATAAACCATAAGAACCATATCCTACATACATGAGGTAGAATTTACTGGATCGAAACCTGTGTGTCGGACTCGATACTAATACAAAAATAATTGGTTACACCTATATCATTTATGCGTTATGCAATGCTGTGTAACTAGCTTTGAGCTGAGATTGTCTGCAGAGCTAAAATTTCATGCGCTGTTACATAATGTCTTGCCTACATGACAGTCTCCTCTCCCTTCACATGTGATTAAGAAACACATCTGTTTCTCAATACTTACAAATCTAATCTTTCAGGAGGTTTTTCTTTATTCATTCGGTAAGGGAGTACAACAACAGGTGTGTTCTGAGCTGTTGCAAGATTTCCCTCTCAATTTACAGTTGGTTGTTCAACATGTTGGTAAGCAGTTTGCACATCACAGTTAATTAAGTCTGTGGTATTTGATACTTAAACTCTTATATCATTTGTACTGAATGACTGCAACTGATCAACATGACGTTTTACAGTCTTTCCACCGACATTAACATCATAATCTTGCTGACAATTTCTCCTTGTAATCATTTTTCCGGTGAATTGAATGATCTTACCATGGCATAACTTGAGGGAGTGATATGTTGCTGATAATGTATGCTGTATACCATTTACATTAAAAAAATTCTTTAAAATAGTGCATTAATTTTTGCAATATAAAGACACTTTTAGGTTTAGAAATGTGTAGTTTTAAATATTTTTACACATAAGTTTTAGATAATAAAGGTACTCTATGTGACGAGACAACAGGAGAAACAGTAGACTATGCAGATAAAGACACATTAAGGTGTTTCAATATCAATTTTGCAGTTTCTGTAGGTATTAAATATTACATATATGATTATTAATTACCTTAATTATATTTATCTGTGAATGAAATAAAATGAATAGCAATACATATTTTGCAGACGACAAACTTCATAAATATTCAGTGGCTGGTGTCTGTAGATTAACTTTTAGCCAAAGGAAAACTGAGCAAAGGGAGAGCTGTTTCCATTGATTCAGTACCACTACTACAAATTTTGGAAAGGAATACTGAGCAAAGGGCGAGCTGTTTCCATGGATTTTGTGCCACTATTACAAATTTTGGAAAGGAATACCGAGCAAAGGAAGAGCTGTTTCCATGGATTTTGTATCACTACTACAAATTCTGGGAAGGGATACTGAGCAAAGGGAGAGCTGTTTCCATGGATTTAGTACCACTACTACAAATTCTGGAAAGGAATACTGAGCAAAGGGCGAGCTGTTTCCATGGATTGAGTACCACTACTACAAATTTTGGAAAGGAATACCGAGCAAAGGAAGAGCTGTTTCCATGGATTTTGTACCACTACTACAGATTCTGGGAAAGGTAAACTGGGCAAAGGAAGAGCTGTTTCCATGGATTCAGTACCACTACTACAAATTTTGGAAAGGAATACTGAGCAAAGGGAGAGCTATTTCCATGGATTCAGTACTACCACTACTACAAATTTTGGAAAGGAATACCAAGCAAGGGGCGAGCTGTTTCCATGGATTCAGTACCACCACTACTACAAATTCTGGGAAAGGTAAACCGGGCAAAGGAAGAGCTGTTTCCATGGATCAGTACCACTACTACAAATTTGAAAGGAATACTGAGCAAAGGAGAGCTATTTCCATGGATTCAGTACTACCACTACTACAAATTTTGGAAAGGAATACCAAGCAAGGGGCGAGCTGTTTCCATGGATTCAGTACCACCACTACTACAAATTTTGGGAAAGGAAAACCGGGCAAAGGGAGAGCTGTTTCCAAGGATTCAGTACCACCACTACTACAAATTTTGGAAAGGAATACCGAGCAAAGGAAGAGCTGTTTCCATGGATTTAGTACAACTACTACAAATTTTGGAAAGGAATACTGAGCAAAGGGAGAGCTGTTTCCATGGATTCAGTACCACCACTACTACAAATTTTGGAAAGGAATACCGAGCAAAGGAAGAGCTGTTTCCATGGATTTAGTACCACTACTACAAATTCTGGAAAGGAAAACTGGGCAAAGGGAGAGCTGTTTCCTTGGATTCAGTACCACTACTACAAATTTTAGAAAGGAATACTGAGCAAAGGGAGAGCTGTTTCCATGGATTTAGTACCACTACTACAAATTCTGGACAGGAAAATGGGCAAAGGGAGAGCTGTTTCCTTGGATTTAGTACCACTACTACAAATTCTAGACAGGAAAACTGGGCAAAGGAAGAGCTGTTTCCATGGATTTTGTACCACTACTAGAAATTTCGGAAAGGAATACTGAGCAAAGGGAGAGCTGTTTCCATTGATTTAGTACCACTACTACAAATTTTGGAAAGGAATACCGAGCAAAGGAAGAGCTGTTTCCATGGATTTAGTACCACTACTACAAATTCTGGACAGGAAAATGGGCAAAGGGAGAGCTGTTTCCTTGGATTTAGTACCACTACTACAAATTCTGGATAGGAATACTGAGCAAAGGGAGAGCTGTTTCCTTGGATTTAGTACCATTACTACAAATTTTGGAAAGGAATACTGAGCAAGGGGAGAGCTGTTTCCATAGATTTAGTACCACTACTACAAATTTTGGAAAGGAATACCAAGCAAAGGAAGAGCTGTTTCCATAGATTTAGTACCACTACTACAAATTCTGGAAAGGAATACTGAGCAAAGGGAGAGCTGTTTCCATGGATTTAGTACCACTACTACAAATTCTGGAAAGGAATACTGAGCAAGGGGAGAGCTGTTTCCTTGGATTCAGTACAACTACTACAAATTTTGGAAAGGAATACTGAGCAAAGGCAGAGCTGTTTCCATAGATTTTGTACCACTACTACAAATTTTGGAAAGGAATACCGAGCAAAGGGCGAGCTGTTTCCATGGATTTAGTACCACTACTACAAATTCTGGAAAGGAATACTGAGCAAGGGGAGAGCTGTTTCCATGGATTCAGTACCACTACTACAAATTTTGGAAAGGAATACCGAGCAAAGGGAGAGCTGTTTCCATAGATTTTGTACCACTACTACAAATTTTGGAAAGGAATACCGAGCAAAGGGCGAGCTGTTTCCATGGATTTTGTACCACTACTACAAATTCTGGGAAAGGTAAACTGGGCAAAGGAAGAGCTGTTTCCATGGATTCAGTACCACTACTACAAATTCTGGAAAGGAATACTGAGCAAGGGGAGAGCTGTTTCCATGGATTCAGTACCACTACTACAAATTTTGGAAAGGAATACTGAGCAAAGGGAGAGCTGTTTCCATAGATTTAGTACCACTACTACAAATTCTGGAAAGGAATACTGAGCAAAGGGAGAGCTGTTTCCATGGATTTTGTACCACTACTAGAAATTTTGGAAAGGAATACTGAGCAAGGGGAGAGCTGTTTTCCATGGATTTAGATACCACTACTACAAATTCTGAAAGGAATATGAGCAAAGGAGAGCTGTTTTTTCCATAGATTGATACCACTACTACAAATTTTGGAAAGAAAAACTGAGCAAAAGGAGAGCTGTTTCCATGGATTGAATACCACTACTACAAATTTTGGAAAGAAAAACTGAGCAAAAGGAGAGCTGTTTCCATGGATTGAATACCACTACTACAAATTTTGGAAAGAAAAAAGGAAAAACTGAGCAAAAGGAGCTGTTTCCATGGATTGAATACCACTACTACAAATTTTGGAAAGAAAAAACTGAGCAAAAGGAGAGCTGTTTTCCATGGATTGAGTACCACTACTACAAATTTGGAAAGAAAAACTGAGCAAAGGGAGAGCTGTGCCAATGGATAAATAAAAATACCACTACTACAAATTTTGGAAAGAAAAACTGAGCAAAGGAGAGCTGTTTCCATGGAAATTTAAATACCTCTACTACAAATTTTGGAAAGAAAAACTGAGCAAAGGGAGAGCTGTTTCCATGGATTAAATAAATACCACTACTACAAATTTTGGAAAGAAAAACTGAGCAAAGGGAGAGCTGTTTCCATGGATTTAGTGCCACTACTACAAATTTTGGAAAGAAAAACTGAGCAAAAGGAGAGCTGTTTCCATGGATTGAATACCACTACTACAAATTTTGGAAAGAAAAACTGAGCAAAGGGAGAGCTGTTTCCATGGATTAAATAAATACCACTACTACAAATTTTGGAAAGAAAAACTGAGCAAAGGGAGAGCTGTTTCCATGGATTTAGTGCCACTACTACAAATTTTGGAAAGAAAAACTGAGCAAAAGGAGAGCTGTTTCCATGGATTGAATACCACTACTACAAATTTTGGAAAGAAAAACTGAGCAAAAGGAGAGCTGTTTCCATGGATTGAGTACCACTACTACAAATTTTGGAAAGAAAAACTGAGCAAAGGGAGAGCTGTTTCCATGGATTAAATAAATACCACTACTACAAATTTTGGAAAGAAAAACTGAGCAAAGGGAGAGCTGTTTCCATGGATTAAATAAATACCACTACTACAAATTTTGGAAAGAAAAAACTGAAAGCAAAGAGGGAGAGCTGTTTCCATGGATTTAGTTGCCACTACTACAAATTTTGGAAAGAAAAACTGAGCAAAGGGAGAGCTGTTTCCATGGATTTAGTGCCACTACTACAAATTTTGGAAAGAAAAACTGAGCAAAGGGAGAGCTGTTTCCATGGATTTAGTGCCACTACTACAAATTTTTGAAAGGAAAACTGGCCAAAGGGAGAGCTGTTTCCATGGATTTAGTGCCACTACTACAAATTTTTGAAAGGAAAACTGGCCAAAGGGAGAGCTGTTTCCATGGATTTAGTGCCACTACTACAGATTTGGAAAGGAAAATTGGTCAAAGGGAGAGCTGATTCCATGGATTTAGTAGCACTACTACAGATTCTGGACAGTAGAACCAGATACGAACGACACTTTCCATTAATTAACTGTCGCAATTGTCTGAGTGGTGGTTCTCATAGCTGAGAGAGAGAGAGAGAGAGAGAGAGAGAGAGAGAGATTTTTGTTTTAATCAATTTATTGCGCCCATTGGCGTCAGACATTTGAGTACATGGTAATACAGTAATATTGTTTACATCTAATTGTAATTAAGTTATGCCTAATGAAAAAAAATAATAAAAAATAAAGTATATACAGACATTTAAGTTCATATCAAAACAGTATTGTTTACATCTACAGCACATAATGAAGGTTACACAAAGGAATACAAAATAAAGTATAGACAGATATTTAGTACATATAAAAATAATATTACTCATTTCTACTATTAAAGGGTATACAAATGAATTCATATGGAATACAAATTAAATTAGTTTGATTTCGTAGGTAGGTTGTACCTATCTTTAATTAGTATTACAAAACAGCTGATTATTCAGTATCCACTCGGGTTCTTGTGTAAATTCATTAGAATAAAAGACCGGTGTTAAATTAATCACTGAGCGTTTGGGATTTTCTGCATGACCCACAGTAACTAAGAGACCCAACGCGACCCAGGTCGGGGTCATATATATATATAGATATATATATATATATATATATATATATATATCAATAGATATATCTATATATGTATAACATACATATATATTATATATATATATATATATATATATCTATATATATATATATATGAGATATATATATATATAGGATATATATATATATATATATAATATATATATATATATATATATATATAGGCTAGTCTTATGATCTATGATATATATATATATATAGGATATATATCATATCTATATAAACATATATATATATATACTATATATTATATATATATATAGTATATATATATATATATATATATTATATACTATATTTATATATATAAGATCGATAGATATAGCTCTATAATATATATATATATATATATATATATAATATACTATATATATATATATATAATATATATATATATATATATATATATATTATATATATATATATCATATGCAAAAGCAGATGTATATATTCGTAAGTGACGGCATGCCTTTAGTGTGACAGCTTTATCCCTTTATTAGAAGACGAAGCCAACTCCTTTAAATATTTTGATGGGGATTAAGTGACGAATTTTCTGTACCAAATATTTCATGACACATCTAGCACCATGCCTTCATTATCAGGTTATGGTTATCGACCACTCTTGTCAACCAAGATTTAACTTTGTCATTGAAGAGCTTATTTTTCTGTATGTTTTGCGATTGTGGTTCATTAAGATATATGTTATAATACAGTACATTGCATAATTTGCAATTTAGAACTTTTGTTTATATTAATTGTTTTTGATAAAAGAAACAATAATCTTTTTGTCAACCCTGTTTATTCCCATTATACATTTATGCAATGAATTGTTGCATACTGTCAATATTTACTATCCCACTTATATTTCAAACATCATAAGAAACATTTCCGCTGTCATGAAGAGATTTGTTTTGCCAAGGCACTGCTCCTTCACCCTGAAAATGCTCCATATACTTTTCTCGCACCACCTTTCCCTCAATGCTGGCATTACGCCCCACCACCTGAAGTCCTGGCAAACCTGCACTCGTTTGTCGCCACTCCCCTGGTGCAACGATCCCATCAGAGACACTCTCGGTTTCCAAGCACCACCTCGGGTTGTGAATACTGGTTTATTTCATCTTTCCGTAAAAAGTTGTGGAGAGCAGTACATGCGAGTACCATTATGCCAACTTTTTCCGGGGCTAAATTGATTGGTGCAAAGAACACTCGGAATCTATTTGCAAGCATTCCAAATCCATTTTCCACGGTACGTCGTCCTCTGGAAAGTCGATACGAAAATATCCGTTCGCTTGTAGTTTGTTCCTGGTATGGATATGGCTTCATTATATGACGTTGCAAAGGAAAAGCGTCGTCTGCCAAAAAGACAAATGGCAAAGTTTTATCGCTCCCAGGTAGCTTGGTATCCTCTGGCAATCCGGCGGCAGAGTGATTGACAATACGCTGACTGATACTGGTGTTCACCCACACACCTCCGTCAGACACCCGTCCATTGACACCAACATCTACATAGATGAAACTTGAATTAGCATCACATATAGCCATAAGAATGATACCGTAAGTGCCTTTCTAGTTATAGAAATAGGACCCGGTACCAGGCGGCTGCCGTATTTCAATATGTTTGCCGTCAATGGCTCCAAGGCAGTTTGGGAAATTCCACATCTTCCAAAAATCGTTGCTCACATTTTTCCATTCCTCTGGTGTTGAAGGCGTCTGTAAATACAACAAAGACCGCATAAATACACTTAAGCAATGCGACGTTATATTTGCATGCTCCATTAAGTATTCTCTCTCTCTCTCTCTCTCTCTCTCTCTCTCCTCATGAAATATTGAGGTGGGTGTTATTGTAAATATCATCAATAAGTCTTCCCTTTTTTTGTAAAGGTGGGTACACACGTGCGAACCGAACCTTGTATTGTAACCGATTCTTGTAACAAAAACGCAAGTGTGGACGGTTCCTCGAACTCGAACCCCGAACCCGAGAGGTTCGAGGCTCCGTTCGCCCTCCGTCCCGGCAATTGTCGGTTTTTGGGCCCCGAATCAAAGGGAGGTCTCTTTGAACGTTACGCAATGTGTGGACGGGACTTGTATGACACGCGTATCAACAGAGGTTGCTAAACTTGTTAACACCGACTATGAACAAGGCCGTCCATAGCAGAGTCCCCTGTTTTGATCAGTTAGTACGTATATTTCTACCATGGCTGACTGGAGTGAGGAAGAGGTCCTTCAATTTATTAGCTATTACGAAGAAAAGACTTTAGTGTGGCCAGAAACCTCTTGGAATCTCATGCCAGCGAGTAATTCCCGACTACTGTATTCTACCCTTCTAGTATATAACCTTGATTGCCACCATCTTCTTTTATTTCGATTCATCTTCGTTAAATAATGTGTATAAATATACGGGGCAGCTGCTACTTGCATGGTGGCCATCGTCGGTAAACAACCCGGACAGAGACAGACTGATGATCGCAGTGGATTGTAATGAAGTTACGTGTTTAACGTGGTTACGGTTTGTCCTCAACATTTTGACACCTTGTATCCGCATATGCGTAACTCGGTTACACATACAAGGTTCGGCTCTCACGTGTGTACCCACCTTAATTATACTATAACTCAGTATTTGAATATTGGTTAATTGTAATGAATCCCACCACGCATTTCGTTATTACTCTAATATAATTTTCAAATGGCCTGGTAAATTATATCCCATTGGAAACTGGTGCTACTTTATCAGACCAAACCACACTGAACAATTAAATGTGGAGGTTGCCAACATATACACAATGTCAAGTGTATTTCTTGGTTACCAATAGTATCAAGCCATTTATGAATATGTACACACACACACGAAAAA